>NW_026267126.1:2500-60000 GCF_014633365.1 Diospyros lotus | reverse complement strand
AAAAAAAAAAAAAAAAAAAAAAAAAAAAAAAAAAAAAAAAAAAAAAAAAAAAAAAAAAAAAAAAAAAAAAAAAAAAAAAAAAAAAAAAAAAAAAAAAAAAAAAAAAAAAAAAAAAAAAAAAAAAAAAAAAAAAAAAAAAAAAAAAAAAAAAAAAAAAAAAAAAAAAAAAAAAAAAAAAAAAAAAAAAAAAAAAAAAAAAAAAAAAAAAAAAAAAAAAAAAAAAAAAAAAAAAAAAAAAAAAAAAAAAAAAAAAAAAAAAAAAAAAAAAAAAAAAAAAAAAAAAAAAAAAAAAAAAAAAAAAAAAAAAAAAAAAAAAAAAAAAAAAAAAAAAAAAAAAAAAAAAAAAAAAAAAAAAAAAAAAAAAAAAAAAAAAAAAAAAAAAAAAAAAAAAAAAAAAAAAAAAAAAAAAAAAAAAAAAAAAAAAAAAAAAAAAAAAAAAAAAAAAAAAAAAAAAAAAAAAAAAAAAAAAAAAAAAAAAAAAAAAAAAAAAAAAAAAAAAAAAAAAAAAAAAAAAAAAAAAAAAAAAAAAAAAAAAAAAAAAAAAAAAAAAAAAAAAAAAAAAAAAAAAAAAAAAAAAAAAAAAAAAAAAAAAAAAAAAAAAAAAAAAAAAAAAAAAAAAAAAAAAAAAAAAAAAAAAAAAAAAAAAAAAAAAAAAAAAAAAAAAAAAAAAAAAAAAAAAAAAAAAAAAAAAAAAAAAAAAAAAAAAAAAAAAAAAAAAAAAAAAAAAAAAAAAAAAAAAAAAAAAAAAAAAAAAAAAAAAAAAAAAAAAAAAAAAAAAAAAAAAAAAAAAAAAAAAAAAAAAAAAAAAAAAAAAAAAAAAAAAAAAAAAAAAAAAAAAAAAAAAAAAAAAAAAAAAAAAAAAAAAAAAAAAAAAAAAAAAAAAAAAAAAAAAAAAAAAAAAAAAAAAAAAAAAAAAAAAAAAAAAAAAAAAAAAAAAAAAAAAAAAAAAAAAAAAAAAAAAAAAAAAAAAAAAAAAAAAAAAAAAAAAAAAAAAAAAAAAAAAAAAAAAAAAAAAAAAAAAAAAAAAAAAAAAAAAAAAAAAAAAAAAAAAAAAAAAAAAAAAAAAAAAAAAAAAAAAAAAAAAAAAAAAAAAAAAAAAAAAAAAAAAAAAAAAAAAAAAAAAAAAAAAAAAAAAAAAAAAAAAAAAAAAAAAAAAAAAAAAAAAAAAAAAAAAAAAAAAAAAAAAAAAAAAAAAAAAAAAAAAAAAAAAAAAAAAAAAAAAAAAAAAAAAAAAAAAAAAAAAAAAAAAAAAAAAAAAAAAAAAAAAAAAAAAAAAAAAAAAAAAAAAAAAAAAAAAAAAAAAAAAAAAAAAAAAAAAAAAAAAAAAAAAAAAAAAAAAAAAAAAAAAAAAAAAAAAAAAAAAAAAAAAAAAAAAAAAAAAAAAAAAAAAAAAAAAAAAAAAAAAAAAAAAAAAAAAAAAAAAAAAAAAAAAAAAAAAAAAAAAAAAAAAAAAAAAAAAAAAAAAAAAAAAAAAAAAAAAAAAAAAAAAAAAAAAAAAAAAAAAAAAAAAAAAAAAAAAAAAAAAAAAAAAAAAAAAAAAAAAAAAAAAAAAAAAAAAAAAAAAAAAAAAAAAAAAAAAAAAAAAAAAAAAAAAAAAAAAAAAAAAAAAAAAAAAAAAAAAAAAAAAAAAAAAAAAAAAAAAAAAAAAAAAAAAAAAAAAAAAAAAAAAAAAAAAAAAAAAAAAAAAAAAAAAAAAAAAAAAAAAAAAAAAAAAAAAAAAAAAAAAAAAAAAAAAAAAAAAAAAAAAAAAAAAAAAAAAAAAAAAAAAAAAAAAAAAAAAAAAAAAAAAAAAAAAAAAAAAAAAAAAAAAAAAAAAAAAAAAAAAAAAAAAAAAAAAAAAAAAAAAAAAAAAAAAAAAAAAAAAAAAAAAAAAAAAAAAAAAAAAAAAAAAAAAAAAAAAAAAAAAAAAAAAAAAAAAAAAAAAAAAAAAAAAAAAAAAAAAAAAAAAAAAAAAAAAAAAAAAAAAAAAAAAAAAAAAAAAAAAAAAAAAAAAAAAAAAAAAAAAAAAAAAAAAAAAATAAAAAAAAAAAAAAAAAAAAAAAAAAAAAAAAAAAAAAAAAAAAAAAAAAAAAAAAAAAAAAAAAAAAAAAAAAAAAAAAAAAAAAAAAAAAAAAAAAAAAAAAAAAAAAAAAAAAAAAAAAAAAAAAAAAAAAAAAAAAAAAAAAAAAAAAAAAAAAAAAAAAAAAAAAAAAAAAAAAAAAAAAAAAAAAAAAAAAAAAAAAAAAAAAAAAAAAAAAAAAAAAAAAAAAAAAAAAAAAAAAAAAAAAAAAAAAAAAAAAAAAAAAAAAAAAAAAAAAAAAAAAAAAAAAAAAAAAAAAAAAAAAAAAAAAAAAAAAAAAAAAAAAAAAAAAAAAAAAAAAAAAAAAAAAAAAAAAAAAAAAAAAAAAAAAAAAAAAAAAAAAAAAAAAAAAAAAAAAAAAAAAAAAAAAAAAAAAAAAAAAAAAAAAAAAAAAAAAAAAAAAAAAAAAAAAAAAAAAAAAAAAAAAAAAAAAAAAAAAAAAAAAAAAAAAAAAAAAAAAAAAAAAAAAAAAAAAAAAAAAAAAAAAAAAAAAAAAAAAAAAAAAAAAAAAAAAAAAAAAAAAAAAAAAAAAAAAAAAAAAAAAAAAAAAAAAAAAAAAAAAAAAAAAAAAAAAAAAAAAAAAAAAAAAAAAAAAAAAAAAAAAAAAAAAAAAAAAAAAAAAAAAAAAAAAAAAAAAAAAAAAAAAAAAAAAAAAAAAAAAAAAAAAAAAAAAAAAAAAAAAAAAAAAAAAAAAAAAAAAAAAAAAAAAAAAAAAAAAAAAAAAAAAAAAAAAAAAAAAAAAAAAAAAAAAAAAAAAAAAAAAAAAAAAAAAAAAAAAAAAAAAAAAAAAAAAAAAAAAAAAAAAAAAAAAAAAAAAAAAAAAAAAAAAAAAAAAAAAAAAAAAAAAAAAAAAAAAAAAAAAAAAAAAAAAAAAAAAAAAAAAAAAAAAAAAAAAAAAAAAAAAAAAAAAAAAAAAAAAAAAAAAAAAAAAAAAAAAAAAAAAAAAAAAAAAAAAAAAAAAAAAAAAAAAAAAAAAAAAAAAAAAAAAAAAAAAAAAAAAAAAAAAAAAAAAAAAAAAAAAAAAAAAAAAAAAAAAAAAAAAAAAAAAAAAAAAAAAAAAAAAAAAAAAAAAAAAAAAAAAAAAAAAAAAAAAAAAAAAAAAAAAAAAAAAAAAAAAAAAAAAAAAAAAAAAAAAAAAAAAAAAAAAAAAAAAAAAAAAAAAAAAAAAAAAAAAAAAAAAAAAAAAAAAAAAAAAAAAAAAAAAAAAAAAAAAAAAAAAAAAAAAAAAAAAAAAAAAAAAAAAAAAAAAAAAAAAAAAAAAAAAAAAAAAAAAAAAAAAAAAAAAAAAAAAAAAAAAAAAAAAAAAAAAAAAAAAAAAAAAAAAAAAAAAAAAAAAAAAAAAAAAAAAAAAAAAAAAAAAAAAAAAAAAAAAAAAAAAAAAAAAAAAAAAAAAAAAAAAAAAAAAAAAAAAAAAAAAAAAAAAAAAAAAAAAAAAAAAAAAAAAAAAAAAAAAAAAAAAAAAAAAAAAAAAAAAAAAAAAAAAAAAAAAAAAAAAAAAAAAAAAAAAAAAAAAAAAAAAAAAAAAAAAAAAAAAAAAAAAAAAAAAAAAAAAAAAAAAAAAAAAAAAAAAAAAAAAAAAAAAAAAAAAAAAAAAAAAAAAAAAAAAAAAAAAAAAAAAAAAAAAAAAAAAAAAAAAAAAAAAAAAAAAAAAAAAAAAAAAAAAAAAAAAAAAAAAAAAAAAAAAAAAAAAAAAAAAAAAAAAAAAAAAAAAAAAAAAAAAAAAAAAAAAAAAAAAAAAAAAAAAAAAAAAAAAAAAAAAAAAAAAAAAAAAAAAAAAAAAAAAAAAAAAAAAAAAAAAAAAAAAAAAAAAAAAAAAAAAAAAAAAAAAAAAAAAAAAAAAAAAAAAAAAAAAAAAAAAAAAAAAAAAAAAAAAAAAAAAAAAAAAAAAAAAAAAAAAAAAAAAAAAAAAAAAAAAAAAAAAAAAAAAAAAAAAAAAAAAAAAAAAAAAAAAAAAAAAAAAAAAAAAAAAAAAAAAAAAAAAAAAAAAAAAAAAAAAAAAAAAAAAAAAAAAAAAAAAAAAAAAAAAAAAAAAAAAAAAAAAAAAAAAAAAAAAAAAAAAAAAAAAAAAAAAAAAAAAAAAAAAAAAAAAAAAAAAAAAAAAAAAAAAAAAAAAAAAAAAAAAAAAAAAAAAAAAAAAAAAAAAAAAAAAAAAAAAAAAAAAAAAAAAAAAAAAAAAAAAAAAAAAAAAAAAAAAAAAAAAAAAAAAAAAAAAAAAAAAAAAAAAAAAAAAAAAAAAAAAAAAAAAAAAAAAAAAAAAAAAAAAAAAAAAAAAAAAAAAAAAAAAAAAAAAAAAAAAAAAAAAAAAAAAAAAAAAAAAAAAAAAAAAAAAAAAAAAAAAAAAAAAAAAAAAAAAAAAAAAAAAAAAAAAAAAAAAAAAAAAAAAAAAAAAAAAAAAAAAAAAAAAAAAAAAAAAAAAAAAAAAAAAAAAAAAAAAAAAAAAAAAAAAAAAAAAAAAAAAAAAAAAAAAAAAAAAAAAAAAAAAAAAAAAAAAAAAAAAAAAAAAAAAAAAAAAAAAAAAAAAAAAAAAAAAAAAAAAAAAAAAAAAAAAAAAAAAAAAAAAAAAAAAAAAAAAAAAAAAAAAAAAAAAAAAAAAAAAAAAAAAAAAAAAAAAAAAAAAAAAAAAAAAAAAAAAAAAAAAAAAAAAAAAAAAAAAAAAAAAAAAAAAAAAAAAAAAAAAAAAAAAAAAAAAAAAAAAAAAAAAAAAAAAAAAAAAAAAAAAAAAAAAAAAAAAAAAAAAAAAAAAAAAAAAAAAAAAAAAAAAAAAAAAAAAAAAAAAAAAAAAAAAAAAAAAAAAAAAAAAAAAAAAAAAAAAAAAAAAAAAAAAAAAAAAAAAAAAAAAAAAAAAAAAAAAAAAAAAAAAAAAAAAAAAAAAAAAAAAAAAAAAAAAAAAAAAAAAAAAAAAAAAAAAAAAAAAAAAAAAAAAAAAAAAAAAAAAAAAAAAAAAAAAAAAAAAAAAAAAAAAAAAAAAAAAAAAAAAAAAAAAAAAAAAAAAAAAAAAAAAAAAAAAAAAAAAAAAAAAAAAAAAAAAAAAAAAAAAAAAAAAAAAAAAAAAAAAAAAAAAAAAAAAAAAAAAAAAAAAAAAAAAAAAAAAAAAAAAAAAAAAAAAAAAAAAAAAAAAAAAAAAAAAAAAAAAAAAAAAAAAAAAAAAAAAAAAAAAAAAAAAAAAAAAAAAAAAAAAAAAAAAAAAAAAAAAAAAAAAAAAAAAAAAAAAAAAAAAAAAAAAAAAAAAAAAAAAAAAAAAAAAAAAAAAAAAAAAAAAAAAAAAAAAAAAAAAAAAAAAAAAAAAAAAAAAAAAAAAAAAAAAAAAAAAAAAAAAAAAAAAAAAAAAAAAAAAAAAAAAAAAAAAAAAAAAAAAAAAAAAAAAAAAAAAAAAAAAAAAAAAAAAAAAAAAAAAAAAAAAAAAAAAAAAAAAAAAAAAAAAAAAAAAAAAAAAAAAAAAAAAAAAAAAAAAAAAAAAAAAAAAAAAAAAAAAAAAAAAAAAAAAAAAAAAAAAAAAAAAAAAAAAAAAAAAAAAAAAAAAAAAAAAAAAAAAAAAAAAAAAAAAAAAAAAAAAAAAAAAAAAAAAAAAAAAAAAAAAAAAAAAAAAAAAAAAAAAAAAAAAAAAAAAAAAAAAAAAAAAAAAAAAAAAAAAAAAAAAAAAAAAAAAAAAAAAAAAAAAAAAAAAAAAAAAAAAAAAAAAAAAAAAAAAAAAAAAAAAAAAAAAAAAAAAAAAAAAAAAAAAAAAAAAAAAAAAAAAAAAAAAAAAAAAAAAAAAAAAAAAAAAAAAAAAAAAAAAAAAAAAAAAAAAAAAAAAAAAAAAAAAAAAAAAAAAAAAAAAAAAAAAAAAAAAAAAAAAAAAAAAAAAAAAAAAAAAAAAAAAAAAAAAAAAAAAAAAAAAAAAAAAAAAAAAAAAAAAAAAAAAAAAAAAAAAAAAAAAAAAAAAAAAAAAAAAAAAAAAAAAAAAAAAAAAAAAAAAAAAAAAAAAAAAAAAAAAAAAAAAAAAAAAAAAAAAAAAAAAAAAAAAAAAAAAAAAAAAAAAAAAAAAAAAAAAAAAAAAAAAAAAAAAAAAAAAAAAAAAAAAAAAAAAAAAAAAAAAAAAAAAAAAAAAAAAAAAAAAAAAAAAAAAAAAAAAAAAAAAAAAAAAAAAAAAAAAAAAAAAAAAAAAAAAAAAAAAAAAAAAAAAAAAAAAAAAAAAAAAAAAAAAAAAAAAAAAAAAAAAAAAAAAAAAAAAAAAAAAAAAAAAAAAAAAAAAAAAAAAAAAAAAAAAAAAAAAAAAAAAAAAAAAAAAAAAAAAAAAAAAAAAAAAAAAAAAAAAAAAAAAAAAAAAAAAAAAAAAAAAAAAAAAAAAAAAAAAAAAAAAAAAAAAAAAAAAAAAAAAAAAAAAAAAAAAAAAAAAAAAAAAAAAAAAAAAAAAAAAAAAAAAAAAAAAAAAAAAAAAAAAAAAAAAAAAAAAAAAAAAAAAAAAAAAAAAAAAAAAAAAAAAAAAAAAAAAAAAAAAAAAAAAAAAAAAAAAAAAAAAAAAAAAAAAAAAAAAAAAAAAAAAAAAAAAAAAAAAAAAAAAAAAAAAAAAAAAAAAAAAAAAAAAAAAAAAAAAAAAAAAAAAAAAAAAAAAAAAAAAAAAAAAAAAAAAAAAAAAAAAAAAAAAAAAAAAAAAAAAAAAAAAAAAAAAAAAAAAAAAAAAAAAAAAAAAAAAAAAAAAAAAAAAAAAAAAAAAAAAAAAAAAAAAAAAAAAAAAAAAAAAAAAAAAAAAAAAAAAAAAAAAAAAAAAAAAAAAAAAAAAAAAAAAAAAAAAAAAAAAAAAAAAAAAAAAAAAAAAAAAAAAAAAAAAAAAAAAAAAAAAAAAAAAAAAAAAAAAAAAAAAAAAAAAAAAAAAAAAAAAAAAAAAAAAAAAAAAAAAAAAAAAAAAAAAAAAAAAAAAAAAAAAAAAAAAAAAAAAAAAAAAAAAAAAAAAAAAAAAAAAAAAAAAAAAAAAAAAAAAAAAAAAAAAAAAAAAAAAAAAAAAAAAAAAAAAAAAAAAAAAAAAAAAAAAAAAAAAAAAAAAAAAAAAAAAAAAAAAAAAAAAAAAAAAAAAAAAAAAAAAAAAAAAAAAAAAAAAAAAAAAAAAAAAAAAAAAAAAAAAAAAAAAAAAAAAAAAAAAAAAAAAAAAAAAAAAAAAAAAAAAAAAAAAAAAAAAAAAAAAAAAAAAAAAAAAAAAAAAAAAAAAAAAAAAAAAAAAAAAAAAAAAAAAAAAAAAAAAAAAAAAAAAAAAAAAAAAAAAAAAAAAAAAAAAAAAAAAAAAAAAAAAAAAAAAAAAAAAAAAAAAAAAAAAAAAAAAAAAAAAAAAAAAAAAAAAAAAAAAAAAAAAAAAAAAAAAAAAAAAAAAAAAAAAAAAAAAAAAAAAAAAAAAAAAAAAAAAAAAAAAAAAAAAAAAAAAAAAAAAAAAAAAAAAAAAAAAAAAAAAAAAAAAAAAAAAAAAAAAAAAAAAAAAAAAAAAAAAAAAAAAAAAAAAAAAAAAAAAAAAAAAAAAAAAAAAAAAAAAAAAAAAAAAAAAAAAAAAAAAAAAAAAAAAAAAAAAAAAAAAAAAAAAAAAAAAAAAAAAAAAAAAAAAAAAAAAAAAAAAAAAAAAAAAAAAAAAAAAAAAAAAAAAAAAAAAAAAAAAAAAAAAAAAAAAAAAAAAAAAAAAAAAAAAAAAAAAAAAAAAAAAAAAAAAAAAAAAAAAAAAAAAAAAAAAAAAAAAAAAAAAAAAAAAAAAAAAAAAAAAAAAAAAAAAAAAAAAAAAAAAAAAAAAAAAAAAAAAAAAAAAAAAAAAAAAAAAAAAAAAAAAAAAAAAAAAAAAAAAAAAAAAAAAAAAAAAAAAAAAAAAAAAAAAAAAAAAAAAAAAAAAAAAAAAAAAAAAAAAAAAAAAAAAAAAAAAAAAAAAAAAAAAAAAAAAAAAAAAAAAAAAAAAAAAAAAAAAAAAAAAAAAAAAAAAAAAAAAAAAAAAAAAAAAAAAAAAAAAAAAAAAAAAAAAAAAAAAAAAAAAAAAAAAAAAAAAAAAAAAAAAAAAAAAAAAAAAAAAAAAAAAAAAAAAAAAAAAAAAAAAAAAAAAAAAAAAAAAAAAAAAAAAAAAAAAAAAAAAAAAAAAAAAAAAAAAAAAAAAAAAAAAAAAAAAAAAAAAAAAAAAAAAAAAAAAAAAAAAAAAAAAAAAAAAAAAAAAAAAAAAAAAAAAAAAAAAAAAAAAAAAAAAAAAAAAAAAAAAAAAAAAAAAAAAAAAAAAAAAAAAAAAAAAAAAAAAAAAAAAAAAAAAAAAAAAAAAAAAAAAAAAAAAAAAAAAAAAAAAAAAAAAAAAAAAAAAAAAAAAAAAAAAAAAAAAAAAAAAAAAAAAAAAAAAAAAAAAAAAAAAAAAAAAAAAAAAAAAAAAAAAAAAAAAAAAAAAAAAAAAAAAAAAAAAAAAAAAAAAAAAAAAAAAAAAAAAAAAAAAAAAAAAAAAAAAAAAAAAAAAAAAAAAAAAAAAAAAAAAAAAAAAAAAAAAAAAAAAAAAAAAAAAAAAAAAAAAAAAAAAAAAAAAAAAAAAAAAAAAAAAAAAAAAAAAAAAAAAAAAAAAAAAAAAAAAAAAAAAAAAAAAAAAAAAAAAAAAAAAAAAAAAAAAAAAAAAAAAAAAAAAAAAAAAAAAAAAAAAAAAAAAAAAAAAAAAAAAAAAAAAAAAAAAAAAAAAAAAAAAAAAAAAAAAAAAAAAAAAAAAAAAAAAAAAAAAAAAAAAAAAAAAAAAAAAAAAAAAAAAAAAAAAAAAAAAAAAAAAAAAAAAAAAAAAAAAAAAAAAAAAAAAAAAAAAAAAAAAAAAAAAAAAAAAAAAAAAAAAAAAAAAAAAAAAAAAAAAAAAAAAAAAAAAAAAAAAAAAAAAAAAAAAAAAAAAAAAAAAAAAAAAAAAAAAAAAAAAAAAAAAAAAAAAAAAAAAAAAAAAAAAAAAAAAAAAAAAAAAAAAAAAAAAAAAAAAAAAAAAAAAAAAAAAAAAAAAAAAAAAAAAAAAAAAAAAAAAAAAAAAAAAAAAAAAAAAAAAAAAAAAAAAAAAAAAAAAAAAAAAAAAAAAAAAAAAAAAAAAAAAAAAAAAAAAAAAAAAAAAAAAAAAAAAAAAAAAAAAAAAAAAAAAAAAAAAAAAAAAAAAAAAAAAAAAAAAAAAAAAAAAAAAAAAAAAAAAAAAAAAAAAAAAAAAAAAAAAAAAAAAAAAAAAAAAAAAAAAAAAAAAAAAAAAAAAAAAAAAAAAAAAAAAAAAAAAAAAAAAAAAAAAAAAAAAAAAAAAAAAAAAAAAAAAAAAAAAAAAAAAAAAAAAAAAAAAAAAAAAAAAAAAAAAAAAAAAAAAAAAAAAAAAAAAAAAAAAAAAAAAAAAAAAAAAAAAAAAAAAAAAAAAAAAAAAAAAAAAAAAAAAAAAAAAAAAAAAAAAAAAAAAAAAAAAAAAAAAAAAAAAAAAAAAAAAAAAAAAAAAAAAAAAAAAAAAAAAAAAAAAAAAAAAAAAAAAAAAAAAAAAAAAAAAAAAAAAAAAAAAAAAAAAAAAAAAAAAAAAAAAAAAAAAAAAAAAAAAAAAAAAAAAAAAAAAAAAAAAAAAAAAAAAAAAAAAAAAAAAAAAAAAAAAAAAAAAAAAAAAAAAAAAAAAAAAAAAAAAAAAAAAAAAAAAAAAAAAAAAAAAAAAAAAAAAAAAAAAAAAAAAAAAAAAAAAAAAAAAAAAAAAAAAAAAAAAAAAAAAAAAAAAAAAAAAAAAAAAAAAAAAAAAAAAAAAAAAAAAAAAAAAAAAAAAAAAAAAAAAAAAAAAAAAAAAAAAAAAAAAAAAAAAAAAAAAAAAAAAAAAAAAAAAAAAAAAAAAAAAAAAAAAAAAAAAAAAAAAAAAAAAAAAAAAAAAAAAAAAAAAAAAAAAAAAAAAAAAAAAAAAAAAAAAAAAAAAAAAAAAAAAAAAAAAAAAAAAAAAAAAAAAAAAAAAAAAAAAAAAAAAAAAAAAAAAAAAAAAAAAAAAAAAAAAAAAAAAAAAAAAAAAAAAAAAAAAAAAAAAAAAAAAAAAAAAAAAAAAAAAAAAAAAAAAAAAAAAAAAAAAAAAAAAAAAAAAAAAAAAAAAAAAAAAAAAAAAAAAAAAAAAAAAAAAAAAAAAAAAAAAAAAAAAAAAAAAAAAAAAAAAAAAAAAAAAAAAAAAAAAAAAAAAAAAAAAAAAAAAAAAAAAAAAAAAAAAAAAAAAAAAAAAAAAAAAAAAAAAAAAAAAAAAAAAAAAAAAAAAAAAAAAAAAAAAAAAAAAAAAAAAAAAAAAAAAAAAAAAAAAAAAAAAAAAAAAAAAAAAAAAAAAAAAAAAAAAAAAAAAAAAAAAAAAAAAAAAAAAAAAAAAAAAAAAAAAAAAAAAAAAAAAAAAAAAAAAAAAAAAAAAAAAAAAAAAAAAAAAAAAAAAAAAAAAAAAAAAAAAAAAAAAAAAAAAAAAAAAAAAAAAAAAAAAAAAAAAAAAAAAAAAAAAAAAAAAAAAAAAAAAAAAAAAAAAAAAAAAAAAAAAAAAAAAAAAAAAAAAAAAAAAAAAAAAAAAAAAAAAAAAAAAAAAAAAAAAAAAAAAAAAAAAAAAAAAAAAAAAAAAAAAAAAAAAAAAAAAAAAAAAAAAAAAAAAAAAAAAAAAAAAAAAAAAAAAAAAAAAAAAAAAAAAAAAAAAAAAAAAAAAAAAAAAAAAAAAAAAAAAAAAAAAAAAAAAAAAAAAAAAAAAAAAAAAAAAAAAAAAAAAAAAAAAAAAAAAAAAAAAAAAAAAAAAAAAAAAAAAAAAAAAAAAAAAAAAAAAAAAAAAAAAAAAAAAAAAAAAAAAAAAAAAAAAAAAAAAAAAAAAAAAAAAAAAAAAAAAAAAAAAAAAAAAAAAAAAAAAAAAAAAAAAAAAAAAAAAAAAAAAAAAAAAAAAAAAAAAAAAAAAAAAAAAAAAAAAAAAAAAAAAAAAAAAAAAAAAAAAAAAAAAAAAAAAAAAAAAAAAAAAAAAAAAAAAAAAAAAAAAAAAAAAAAAAAAAAAAAAAAAAAAAAAAAAAAAAAAAAAAAAAAAAAAAAAAAAAAAAAAAAAAAAAAAAAAAAAAAAAAAAAAAAAAAAAAAAAAAAAAAAAAAAAAAAAAAAAAAAAAAAAAAAAAAAAAAAAAAAAAAAAAAAAAAAAAAAAAAAAAAAAAAAAAAAAAAAAAAAAAAAAAAAAAAAAAAAAAAAAAAAAAAAAAAAAAAAAAAAAAAAAAAAAAAAAAAAAAAAAAAAAAAAAAAAAAAAAAAAAAAAAAAAAAAAAAAAAAAAAAAAAAAAAAAAAAAAAAAAAAAAAAAAAAAAAAAAAAAAAAAAAAAAAAAAAAAAAAAAAAAAAAAAAAAAAAAAAAAAAAAAAAAAAAAAAAAAAAAAAAAAAAAAAAAAAAAAAAAAAAAAAAAAAAAAAAAAAAAAAAAAAAAAAAAAAAAAAAAAAAAAAAAAAAAAAAAAAAAAAAAAAAAAAAAAAAAAAAAAAAAAAAAAAAAAAAAAAAAAAAAAAAAAAAAAAAAAAAAAAAAAAAAAAAAAAAAAAAAAAAAAAAAAAAAAAAAAAAAAAAAAAAAAAAAAAAAAAAAAAAAAAAAAAAAAAAAAAAAAAAAAAAAAAAAAAAAAAAAAAAAAAAAAAAAAAAAAAAAAAAAAAAAAAAAAAAAAAAAAAAAAAAAAAAAAAAAAAAAAAAAAAAAAAAAAAAAAAAAAAAAAAAAAAAAAAAAAAAAAAAAAAAAAAAAAAAAAAAAAAAAAAAAAAAAAAAAAAAAAAAAAAAAAAAAAAAAAAAAAAAAAAAAAAAAAAAAAAAAAAAAAAAAAAAAAAAAAAAAAAAAAAAAAAAAAAAAAAAAAAAAAAAAAAAAAAAAAAAAAAAAAAAAAAAAAAAAAAAAAAAAAAAAAAAAAAAAAAAAAAAAAAAAAAAAAAAAAAAAAAAAAAAAAAAAAAAAAAAAAAAAAAAAAAAAAAAAAAAAAAAAAAAAAAAAAAAAAAAAAAAAAAAAAAAAAAAAAAAAAAAAAAAAAAAAAAAAAAAAAAAAAAAAAAAAAAAAAAAAAAAAAAAAAAAAAAAAAAAAAAAAAAAAAAAAAAAAAAAAAAAAAAAAAAAAAAAAAAAAAAAAAAAAAAAAAAAAAAAAAAAAAAAAAAAAAAAAAAAAAAAAAAAAAAAAAAAAAAAAAAAAAAAAAAAAAAAAAAAAAAAAAAAAAAAAAAAAAAAAAAAAAAAAAAAAAAAAAAAAAAAAAAAAAAAAAAAAAAAAAAAAAAAAAAAAAAAAAAAAAAAAAAAAAAAAAAAAAAAAAAAAAAAAAAAAAAAAAAAAAAAAAAAAAAAAAAAAAAAAAAAAAAAAAAAAAAAAAAAAAAAAAAAAAAAAAAAAAAAAAAAAAAAAAAAAAAAAAAAAAAAAAAAAAAAAAAAAAAAAAAAAAAAAAAAAAAAAAAAAAAAAAAAAAAAAAAAAAAAAAAAAAAAAAAAAAAAAAAAAAAAAAAAAAAAAAAAAAAAAAAAAAAAAAAAAAAAAAAAAAAAAAAAAAAAAAAAAAAAAAAAAAAAAAAAAAAAAAAAAAAAAAAAAAAAAAAAAAAAAAAAAAAAAAAAAAAAAAAAAAAAAAAAAAAAAAAAAAAAAAAAAAAAAAAAAAAAAAAAAAAAAAAAAAAAAAAAAAAAAAAAAAAAAAAAAAAAAAAAAAAAAAAAAAAAAAAAAAAAAAAAAAAAAAAAAAAAAAAAAAAAAAAAAAAAAAAAAAAAAAAAAAAAAAAAAAAAAAAAAAAAAAAAAAAAAAAAAAAAAAAAAAAAAAAAAAAAAAAAAAAAAAAAAAAAAAAAAAAAAAAAAAAAAAAAAAAAAAAAAAAAAAAAAAAAAAAAAAAAAAAAAAAAAAAAAAAAAAAAAAAAAAAAAAAAAAAAAAAAAAAAAAAAAAAAAAAAAAAAAAAAAAAAAAAAAAAAAAAAAAAAAAAAAAAAAAAAAAAAAAAAAAAAAAAAAAAAAAAAAAAAAAAAAAAAAAAAAAAAAAAAAAAAAAAAAAAAAAAAAAAAAAAAAAAAAAAAAAAAAAAAAAAAAAAAAAAAAAAAAAAAAAAAAAAAAAAAAAAAAAAAAAAAAAAAAAAAAAAAAAAAAAAAAAAAAAAAAAAAAAAAAAAAAAAAAAAAAAAAAAAAAAAAAAAAAAAAAAAAAAAAAAAAAAAAAAAAAAAAAAAAAAAAAAAAAAAAAAAAAAAAAAAAAAAAAAAAAAAAAAAAAAAAAAAAAAAAAAAAAAAAAAAAAAAAAAAAAAAAAAAAAAAAAAAAAAAAAAAAAAAAAAAAAAAAAAAAAAAAAAAAAAAAAAAAAAAAAAAAAAAAAAAAAAAAAAAAAAAAAAAAAAAAAAAAAAAAAAAAAAAAAAAAAAAAAAAAAAAAAAAAAAAAAAAAAAAAAAAAAAAAAAAAAAAAAAAAAAAAAAAAAAAAAAAAAAAAAAAAAAAAAAAAAAAAAAAAAAAAAAAAAAAAAAAAAAAAAAAAAAAAAAAAAAAAAAAAAAAAAAAAAAAAAAAAAAAAAAAAAAAAAAAAAAAAAAAAAAAAAAAAAAAAAAAAAAAAAAAAAAAAAAAAAAAAAAAAAAAAAAAAAAAAAAAAAAAAAAAAAAAAAAAAAAAAAAAAAAAAAAAAAAAAAAAAAAAAAAAAAAAAAAAAAAAAAAAAAAAAAAAAAAAAAAAAAAAAAAAAAAAAAAAAAAAAAAAAAAAAAAAAAAAAAAAAAAAAAAAAAAAAAAAAAAAAAAAAAAAAAAAAAAAAAAAAAAAAAAAAAAAAAAAAAAAAAAAAAAAAAAAAAAAAAAAAAAAAAAAAAAAAAAAAAAAAAAAAAAAAAAAAAAAAAAAAAAAAAAAAAAAAAAAAAAAAAAAAAAAAAAAAAAAAAAAAAAAAAAAAAAAAAAAAAAAAAAAAAAAAAAAAAAAAAAAAAAAAAAAAAAAAAAAAAAAAAAAAAAAAAAAAAAAAAAAAAAAAAAAAAAAAAAAAAAAAAAAAAAAAAAAAAAAAAAAAAAAAAAAAAAAAAAAAAAAAAAAAAAAAAAAAAAAAAAAAAAAAAAAAAAAAAAAAAAAAAAAAAAAAAAAAAAAAAAAAAAAAAAAAAAAAAAAAAAAAAAAAAAAAAAAAAAAAAAAAAAAAAAAAAAAAAAAAAAAAAAAAAAAAAAAAAAAAAAAAAAAAAAAAAAAAAAAAAAAAAAAAAAAAAAAAAAAAAAAAAAAAAAAAAAAAAAAAAAAAAAAAAAAAAAAAAAAAAAAAAAAAAAAAAAAAAAAAAAAAAAAAAAAAAAAAAAAAAAAAAAAAAAAAAAAAAAAAAAAAAAAAAAAAAAAAAAAAAAAAAAAAAAAAAAAAAAAAAAAAAAAAAAAAAAAAAAAAAAAAAAAAAAAAAAAAAAAAAAAAAAAAAAAAAAAAAAAAAAAAAAAAAAAAAAAAAAAAAAAAAAAAAAAAAAAAAAAAAAAAAAAAAAAAAAAAAAAAAAAAAAAAAAAAAAAAAAAAAAAAAAAAAAAAAAAAAAAAAAAAAAAAAAAAAAAAAAAAAAAAAAAAAAAAAAAAAAAAAAAAAAAAAAAAAAAAAAAAAAAAAAAAAAAAAAAAAAAAAAAAAAAAAAAAAAAAAAAAAAAAAAAAAAAAAAAAAAAAAAAAAAAAAAAAAAAAAAAAAAAAAAAAAAAAAAAAAAAAAAAAAAAAAAAAAAAAAAAAAAAAAAAAAAAAAAAAAAAAAAAAAAAAAAAAAAAAAAAAAAAAAAAAAAAAAAAAAAAAAAAAAAAAAAAAAAAAAAAAAAAAAAAAAAAAAAAAAAAAAAAAAAAAAAAAAAAAAAAAAAAAAAAAAAAAAAAAAAAAAAAAAAAAAAAAAAAAAAAAAAAAAAAAAAAAAAAAAAAAAAAAAAAAAAAAAAAAAAAAAAAAAAAAAAAAAAAAAAAAAAAAAAAAAAAAAAAAAAAAAAAAAAAAAAAAAAAAAAAAAAAAAAAAAAAAAAAAAAAAAAAAAAAAAAAAAAAAAAAAAAAAAAAAAAAAAAAAAAAAAAAAAAAAAAAAAAAAAAAAAAAAAAAAAAAAAAAAAAAAAAAAAAAAAAAAAAAAAAAAAAAAAAAAAAAAAAAAAAAAAAAAAAAAAAAAAAAAAAAAAAAAAAAAAAAAAAAAAAAAAAAAAAAAAAAAAAAAAAAAAAAAAAAAAAAAAAAAAAAAAAAAAAAAAAAAAAAAAAAAAAAAAAAAAAAAAAAAAAAAAAAAAAAAAAAAAAAAAAAAAAAAAAAAAAAAAAAAAAAAAAAAAAAAAAAAAAAAAAAAAAAAAAAAAAAAAAAAAAAAAAAAAAAAAAAAAAAAAAAAAAAAAAAAAAAAAAAAAAAAAAAAAAAAAAAAAAAAAAAAAAAAAAAAAAAAAAAAAAAAAAAAAAAAAAAAAAAAAAAAAAAAAAAAAAAAAAAAAAAAAAAAAAAAAAAAAAAAAAAAAAAAAAAAAAAAAAAAAAAAAAAAAAAAAAAAAAAAAAAAAAAAAAAAAAAAAAAAAAAAAAAAAAAAAAAAAAAAAAAAAAAAAAAAAAAAAAAAAAAAAAAAAAAAAAAAAAAAAAAAAAAAAAAAAAAAAAAAAAAAAAAAAAAAAAAAAAAAAAAAAAAAAAAAAAAAAAAAAAAAAAAAAAAAAAAAAAAAAAAAAAAAAAAAAAAAAAAAAAAAAAAAAAAAAAAAAAAAAAAAAAAAAAAAAAAAAAAAAAAAAAAAAAAAAAAAAAAAAAAAAAAAAAAAAAAAAAAAAAAAAAAAAAAAAAAAAAAAAAAAAAAAAAAAAAAAAAAAAAAAAAAAAAAAAAAAAAAAAAAAAAAAAAAAAAAAAAAAAAAAAAAAAAAAAAAAAAAAAAAAAAAAAAAAAAAAAAAAAAAAAAAAAAAAAAAAAAAAAAAAAAAAAAAAAAAAAAAAAAAAAAAAAAAAAAAAAAAAAAAAAAAAAAAAAAAAAAAAAAAAAAAAAAAAAAAAAAAAAAAAAAAAAAAAAAAAAAAAAAAAAAAAAAAAAAAAAAAAAAAAAAAAAAAAAAAAAAAAAAAAAAAAAAAAAAAAAAAAAAAAAAAAAAAAAAAAAAAAAAAAAAAAAAAAAAAAAAAAAAAAAAAAAAAAAAAAAAAAAAAAAAAAAAAAAAAAAAAAAAAAAAAAAAAAAAAAAAAAAAAAAAAAAAAAAAAAAAAAAAAAAAAAAAAAAAAAAAAAAAAAAAAAAAAAAAAAAAAAAAAAAAAAAAAAAAAAAAAAAAAAAAAAAAAAAAAAAAAAAAAAAAAAAAAAAAAAAAAAAAAAAAAAAAAAAAAAAAAAAAAAAAAAAAAAAAAAAAAAAAAAAAAAAAAAAAAAAAAAAAAAAAAAAAAAAAAAAAAAAAAAAAAAAAAAAAAAAAAAAAAAAAAAAAAAAAAAAAAAAAAAAAAAAAAAAAAAAAAAAAAAAAAAAAAAAAAAAAAAAAAAAAAAAAAAAAAAAAAAAAAAAAAAAAAAAAAAAAAAAAAAAAAAAAAAAAAAAAAAAAAAAAAAAAAAAAAAAAAAAAAAAAAAAAAAAAAAAAAAAAAAAAAAAAAAAAAAAAAAAAAAAAAAAAAAAAAAAAAAAAAAAAAAAAAAAAAAAAAAAAAAAAAAAAAAAAAAAAAAAAAAAAAAAAAAAAAAAAAAAAAAAAAAAAAAAAAAAAAAAAAAAAAAAAAAAAAAAAAAAAAAAAAAAAAAAAAAAAAAAAAAAAAAAAAAAAAAAAAAAAAAAAAAAAAAAAAAAAAAAAAAAAAAAAAAAAAAAAAAAAAAAAAAAAAAAAAAAAAAAAAAAAAAAAAAAAAAAAAAAAAAAAAAAAAAAAAAAAAAAAAAAAAAAAAAAAAAAAAAAAAAAAAAAAAAAAAAAAAAAAAAAAAAAAAAAAAAAAAAAAAAAAAAAAAAAAAAAAAAAAAAAAAAAAAAAAAAAAAAAAAAAAAAAAAAAAAAAAAAAAAAAAAAAAAAAAAAAAAAAAAAAAAAAAAAAAAAAAAAAAAAAAAAAAAAAAAAAAAAAAAAAAAAAAAAAAAAAAAAAAAAAAAAAAAAAAAAAAAAAAAAAAAAAAAAAAAAAAAAAAAAAAAAAAAAAAAAAAAAAAAAAAAAAAAAAAAAAAAAAAAAAAAAAAAAAAAAAAAAAAAAAAAAAAAAAAAAAAAAAAAAAAAAAAAAAAAAAAAAAAAAAAAAAAAAAAAAAAAAAAAAAAAAAAAAAAAAAAAAAAAAAAAAAAAAAAAAAAAAAAAAAAAAAAAAAAAAAAAAAAAAAAAAAAAAAAAAAAAAAAAAAAAAAAAAAAAAAAAAAAAAAAAAAAAAAAAAAAAAAAAAAAAAAAAAAAAAAAAAAAAAAAAAAAAAAAAAAAAAAAAAAAAAAAAAAAAAAAAAAAAAAAAAAAAAAAAAAAAAAAAAAAAAAAAAAAAAAAAAAAAAAAAAAAAAAAAAAAAAAAAAAAAAAAAAAAAAAAAAAAAAAAAAAAAAAAAAAAAAAAAAAAAAAAAAAAAAAAAAAAAAAAAAAAAAAAAAAAAAAAAAAAAAAAAAAAAAAAAAAAAAAAAAAAAAAAAAAAAAAAAAAAAAAAAAAAAAAAAAAAAAAAAAAAAAAAAAAAAAAAAAAAAAAAAAAAAAAAAAAAAAAAAAAAAAAAAAAAAAAAAAAAAAAAAAAAAAAAAAAAAAAAAAAAAAAAAAAAAAAAAAAAAAAAAAAAAAAAAAAAAAAAAAAAAAAAAAAAAAAAAAAAAAAAAAAAAAAAAAAAAAAAAAAAAAAAAAAAAAAAAAAAAAAAAAAAAAAAAAAAAAAAAAAAAAAAAAAAAAAAAAAAAAAAAAAAAAAAAAAAAAAAAAAAAAAAAAAAAAAAAAAAAAAAAAAAAAAAAAAAAAAAAAAAAAAAAAAAAAAAAAAAAAAAAAAAAAAAAAAAAAAAAAAAAAAAAAAAAAAAAAAAAAAAAAAAAAAAAAAAAAAAAAAAAAAAAAAAAAAAAAAAAAAAAAAAAAAAAAAAAAAAAAAAAAAAAAAAAAAAAAAAAAAAAAAAAAAAAAAAAAAAAAAAAAAAAAAAAAAAAAAAAAAAAAAAAAAAAAAAAAAAAAAAAAAAAAAAAAAAAAAAAAAAAAAAAAAAAAAAAAAAAAAAAAAAAAAAAAAAAAAAAAAAAAAAAAAAAAAAAAAAAAAAAAAAAAAAAAAAAAAAAAAAAAAAAAAAAAAAAAAAAAAAAAAAAAAAAAAAAAAAAAAAAAAAAAAAAAAAAAAAAAAAAAAAAAAAAAAAAAAAAAAAAAAAAAAAAAAAAAAAAAAAAAAAAAAAAAAAAAAAAAAAAAAAAAAAAAAAAAAAAAAAAAAAAAAAAAAAAAAAAAAAAAAAAAAAAAAAAAAAAAAAAAAAAAAAAAAAAAAAAAAAAAAAAAAAAAAAAAAAAAAAAAAAAAAAAAAAAAAAAAAAAAAAAAAAAAAAAAAAAAAAAAAAAAAAAAAAAAAAAAAAAAAAAAAAAAAAAAAAAAAAAAAAAAAAAAAAAAAAAAAAAAAAAAAAAAAAAAAAAAAAAAAAAAAAAAAAAAAAAAAAAAAAAAAAAAAAAAAAAAAAAAAAAAAAAAAAAAAAAAAAAAAAAAAAAAAAAAAAAAAAAAAAAAAAAAAAAAAAAAAAAAAAAAAAAAAAAAAAAAAAAAAAAAAAAAAAAAAAAAAAAAAAAAAAAAAAAAAAAAAAAAAAAAAAAAAAAAAAAAAAAAAAAAAAAAAAAAAAAAAAAAAAAAAAAAAAAAAAAAAAAAAAAAAAAAAAAAAAAAAAAAAAAAAAAAAAAAAAAAAAAAAAAAAAAAAAAAAAAAAAAAAAAAAAAAAAAAAAAAAAAAAAAAAAAAAAAAAAAAAAAAAAAAAAAAAAAAAAAAAAAAAAAAAAAAAAAAAAAAAAAAAAAAAAAAAAAAAAAAAAAAAAAAAAAAAAAAAAAAAAAAAAAAAAAAAAAAAAAAAAAAAAAAAAAAAAAAAAAAAAAAAAAAAAAAAAAAAAAAAAAAAAAAAAAAAAAAAAAAAAAAAAAAAAAAAAAAAAAAAAAAAAAAAAAAAAAAAAAAAAAAAAAAAAAAAAAAAAAAAAAAAAAAAAAAAAAAAAAAAAAAAAAAAAAAAAAAAAAAAAAAAAAAAAAAAAAAAAAAAAAAAAAAAAAAAAAAAAAAAAAAAAAAAAAAAAAAAAAAAAAAAAAAAAAAAAAAAAAAAAAAAAAAAAAAAAAAAAAAAAAAAAAAAAAAAAAAAAAAAAAAAAAAAAAAAAAAAAAAAAAAAAAAAAAAAAAAAAAAAAAAAAAAAAAAAAAAAAAAAAAAAAAAAAAAAAAAAAAAAAAAAAAAAAAAAAAAAAAAAAAAAAAAAAAAAAAAAAAAAAAAAAAAAAAAAAAAAAAAAAAAAAAAAAAAAAAAAAAAAAAAAAAAAAAAAAAAAAAAAAAAAAAAAAAAAAAAAAAAAAAAAAAAAAAAAAAAAAAAAAAAAAAAAAAAAAAAAAAAAAAAAAAAAAAAAAAAAAAAAAAAAAAAAAAAAAAAAAAAAAAAAAAAAAAAAAAAAAAAAAAAAAAAAAAAAAAAAAAAAAAAAAAAAAAAAAAAAAAAAAAAAAAAAAAAAAAAAAAAAAAAAAAAAAAAAAAAAAAAAAAAAAAAAAAAAAAAAAAAAAAAAAAAAAAAAAAAAAAAAAAAAAAAAAAAAAAAAAAAAAAAAAAAAAAAAAAAAAAAAAAAAAAAAAAAAAAAAAAAAAAAAAAAAAAAAAAAAAAAAAAAAAAAAAAAAAAAAAAAAAAAAAAAAAAAAAAAAAAAAAAAAAAAAAAAAAAAAAAAAAAAAAAAAAAAAAAAAAAAAAAAAAAAAAAAAAAAAAAAAAAAAAAAAAAAAAAAAAAAAAAAAAAAAAAAAAAAAAAAAAAAAAAAAAAAAAAAAAAAAAAAAAAAAAAAAAAAAAAAAAAAAAAAAAAAAAAAAAAAAAAAAAAAAAAAAAAAAAAAAAAAAAAAAAAAAAAAAAAAAAAAAAAAAAAAAAAAAAAAAAAAAAAAAAAAAAAAAAAAAAAAAAAAAAAAAAAAAAAAAAAAAAAAAAAAAAAAAAAAAAAAAAAAAAAAAAAAAAAAAAAAAAAAAAAAAAAAAAAAAAAAAAAAAAAAAAAAAAAAAAAAAAAAAAAAAAAAAAAAAAAAAAAAAAAAAAAAAAAAAAAAAAAAAAAAAAAAAAAAAAAAAAAAAAAAAAAAAAAAAAAAAAAAAAAAAAAAAAAAAAAAAAAAAAAAAAAAAAAAAAAAAAAAAAAAAAAAAAAAAAAAAAAAAAAAAAAAAAAAAAAAAAAAAAAAAAAAAAAAAAAAAAAAAAAAAAAAAAAAAAAAAAAAAAAAAAAAAAAAAAAAAAAAAAAAAAAAAAAAAAAAAAAAAAAAAAAAAAAAAAAAAAAAAAAAAAAAAAAAAAAAAAAAAAAAAAAAAAAAAAAAAAAAAAAAAAAAAAAAAAAAAAAAAAAAAAAAAAAAAAAAAAAAAAAAAAAAAAAAAAAAAAAAAAAAAAAAAAAAAAAAAAAAAAAAAAAAAAAAAAAAAAAAAAAAAAAAAAAAAAAAAAAAAAAAAAAAAAAAAAAAAAAAAAAAAAAAAAAAAAAAAAAAAAAAAAAAAAAAAAAAAAAAAAAAAAAAAAAAAAAAAAAAAAAAAAAAAAAAAAAAAAAAAAAAAAAAAAAAAAAAAAAAAAAAAAAAAAAAAAAAAAAAAAAAAAAAAAAAAAAAAAAAAAAAAAAAAAAAAAAAAAAAAAAAAAAAAAAAAAAAAAAAAAAAAAAAAAAAAAAAAAAAAAAAAAAAAAAAAAAAAAAAAAAAAAAAAAAAAAAAAAAAAAAAAAAAAAAAAAAAAAAAAAAAAAAAAAAAAAAAAAAAAAAAAAAAAAAAAAAAAAAAAAAAAAAAAAAAAAAAAAAAAAAAAAAAAAAAAAAAAAAAAAAAAAAAAAAAAAAAAAAAAAAAAAAAAAAAAAAAAAAAAAAAAAAAAAAAAAAAAAAAAAAAAAAAAAAAAAAAAAAAAAAAAAAAAAAAAAAAAAAAAAAAAAAAAAAAAAAAAAAAAAAAAAAAAAAAAAAAAAAAAAAAAAAAAAAAAAAAAAAAAAAAAAAAAAAAAAAAAAAAAAAAAAAAAAAAAAAAAAAAAAAAAAAAAAAAAAAAAAAAAAAAAAAAAAAAAAAAAAAAAAAAAAAAAAAAAAAAAAAAAAAAAAAAAAAAAAAAAAAAAAAAAAAAAAAAAAAAAAAAAAAAAAAAAAAAAAAAAAAAAAAAAAAAAAAAAAAAAAAAAAAAAAAAAAAAAAAAAAAAAAAAAAAAAAAAAAAAAAAAAAAAAAAAAAAAAAAAAAAAAAAAAAAAAAAAAAAAAAAAAAAAAAAAAAAAAAAAAAAAAAAAAAAAAAAAAAAAAAAAAAAAAAAAAAAAAAAAAAAAAAAAAAAAAAAAAAAAAAAAAAAAAAAAAAAAAAAAAAAAAAAAAAAAAAAAAAAAAAAAAAAAAAAAAAAAAAAAAAAAAAAAAAAAAAAAAAAAAAAAAAAAAAAAAAAAAAAAAAAAAAAAAAAAAAAAAAAAAAAAAAAAAAAAAAAAAAAAAAAAAAAAAAAAAAAAAAAAAAAAAAAAAAAAAAAAAAAAAAAAAAAAAAAAAAAAAAAAAAAAAAAAAAAAAAAAAAAAAAAAAAAAAAAAAAAAAAAAAAAAAAAAAAAAAAAAAAAAAAAAAAAAAAAAAAAAAAAAAAAAAAAAAAAAAAAAAAAAAAAAAAAAAAAAAAAAAAAAAAAAAAAAAAAAAAAAAAAAAAAAAAAAAAAAAAAAAAAAAAAAAAAAAAAAAAAAAAAAAAAAAAAAAAAAAAAAAAAAAAAAAAAAAAAAAAAAAAAAAAAAAAAAAAAAAAAAAAAAAAAAAAAAAAAAAAAAAAAAAAAAAAAAAAAAAAAAAAAAAAAAAAAAAAAAAAAAAAAAAAAAAAAAAAAAAAAAAAAAAAAAAAAAAAAAAAAAAAAAAAAAAAAAAAAAAAAAAAAAAAAAAAAAAAAAAAAAAAAAAAAAAAAAAAAAAAAAAAAAAAAAAAAAAAAAAAAAAAAAAAAAAAAAAAAAAAAAAAAAAAAAAAAAAAAAAAAAAAAAAAAAAAAAAAAAAAAAAAAAAAAAAAAAAAAAAAAAAAAAAAAAAAAAAAAAAAAAAAAAAAAAAAAAAAAAAAAAAAAAAAAAAAAAAAAAAAAAAAAAAAAAAAAAAAAAAAAAAAAAAAAAAAAAAAAAAAAAAAAAAAAAAAAAAAAAAAAAAAAAAAAAAAAAAAAAAAAAAAAAAAAAAAAAAAAAAAAAAAAAAAAAAAAAAAAAAAAAAAAAAAAAAAAAAAAAAAAAAAAAAAAAAAAAAAAAAAAAAAAAAAAAAAAAAAAAAAAAAAAAAAAAAAAAAAAAAAAAAAAAAAAAAAAAAAAAAAAAAAAAAAAAAAAAAAAAAAAAAAAAAAAAAAAAAAAAAAAAAAAAAAAAAAAAAAAAAAAAAAAAAAAAAAAAAAAAAAAAAAAAAAAAAAAAAAAAAAAAAAAAAAAAAAAAAAAAAAAAAAAAAAAAAAAAAAAAAAAAAAAAAAAAAAAAAAAAAAAAAAAAAAAAAAAAAAAAAAAAAAAAAAAAAAAAAAAAAAAAAAAAAAAAAAAAAAAAAAAAAAAAAAAAAAAAAAAAAAAAAAAAAAAAAAAAAAAAAAAAAAAAAAAAAAAAAAAAAAAAAAAAAAAAAAAAAAAAAAAAAAAAAAAAAAAAAAAAAAAAAAAAAAAAAAAAAAAAAAAAAAAAAAAAAAAAAAAAAAAAAAAAAAAAAAAAAAAAAAAAAAAAAAAAAAAAAAAAAAAAAAAAAAAAAAAAAAAAAAAAAAAAAAAAAAAAAAAAAAAAAAAAAAAAAAAAAAAAAAAAAAAAAAAAAAAAAAAAAAAAAAAAAAAAAAAAAAAAAAAAAAAAAAAAAAAAAAAAAAAAAAAAAAAAAAAAAAAAAAAAAAAAAAAAAAAAAAAAAAAAAAAAAAAAAAAAAAAAAAAAAAAAAAAAAAAAAAAAAAAAAAAAAAAAAAAAAAAAAAAAAAAAAAAAAAAAAAAAAAAAAAAAAAAAAAAAAAAAAAAAAAAAAAAAAAAAAAAAAAAAAAAAAAAAAAAAAAAAAAAAAAAAAAAAAAAAAAAAAAAAAAAAAAAAAAAAAAAAAAAAAAAAAAAAAAAAAAAAAAAAAAAAAAAAAAAAAAAAAAAAAAAAAAAAAAAAAAAAAAAAAAAAAAAAAAAAAAAAAAAAAAAAAAAAAAAAAAAAAAAAAAAAAAAAAAAAAAAAAAAAAAAAAAAAAAAAAAAAAAAAAAAAAAAAAAAAAAAAAAAAAAAAAAAAAAAAAAAAAAAAAAAAAAAAAAAAAAAAAAAAAAAAAAAAAAAAAAAAAAAAAAAAAAAAAAAAAAAAAAAAAAAAAAAAAAAAAAAAAAAAAAAAAAAAAAAAAAAAAAAAAAAAAAAAAAAAAAAAAAAAAAAAAAAAAAAAAAAAAAAAAAAAAAAAAAAAAAAAAAAAAAAAAAAAAAAAAAAAAAAAAAAAAAAAAAAAAAAAAAAAAAAAAAAAAAAAAAAAAAAAAAAAAAAAAAAAAAAAAAAAAAAAAAAAAAAAAAAAAAAAAAAAAAAAAAAAAAAAAAAAAAAAAAAAAAAAAAAAAAAAAAAAAAAAAAAAAAAAAAAAAAAAAAAAAAAAAAAAAAAAAAAAAAAAAAAAAAAAAAAAAAAAAAAAAAAAAAAAAAAAAAAAAAAAAAAAAAAAAAAAAAAAAAAAAAAAAAAAAAAAAAAAAAAAAAAAAAAAAAAAAAAAAAAAAAAAAAAAAAAAAAAAAAAAAAAAAAAAAAAAAAAAAAAAAAAAAAAAAAAAAAAAAAAAAAAAAAAAAAAAAAAAAAAAAAAAAAAAAAAAAAAAAAAAAAAAAAAAAAAAAAAAAAAAAAAAAAAAAAAAAAAAAAAAAAAAAAAAAAAAAAAAAAAAAAAAAAAAAAAAAAAAAAAAAAAAAAAAAAAAAAAAAAAAAAAAAAAAAAAAAAAAAAAAAAAAAAAAAAAAAAAAAAAAAAAAAAAAAAAAAAAAAAAAAAAAAAAAAAAAAAAAAAAAAAAAAAAAAAAAAAAAAAAAAAAAAAAAAAAAAAAAAAAAAAAAAAAAAAAAAAAAAAAAAAAAAAAAAAAAAAAAAAAAAAAAAAAAAAAAAAAAAAAAAAAAAAAAAAAAAAAAAAAAAAAAAAAAAAAAAAAAAAAAAAAAAAAAAAAAAAAAAAAAAAAAAAAAAAAAAAAAAAAAAAAAAAAAAAAAAAAAAAAAAAAAAAAAAAAAAAAAAAAAAAAAAAAAAAAAAAAAAAAAAAAAAAAAAAAAAAAAAAAAAAAAAAAAAAAAAAAAAAAAAAAAAAAAAAAAAAAAAAAAAAAAAAAAAAAAAAAAAAAAAAAAAAAAAAAAAAAAAAAAAAAAAAAAAAAAAAAAAAAAAAAAAAAAAAAAAAAAAAAAAAAAAAAAAAAAAAAAAAAAAAAAAAAAAAAAAAAAAAAAAAAAAAAAAAAAAAAAAAAAAAAAAAAAAAAAAAAAAAAAAAAAAAAAAAAAAAAAAAAAAAAAAAAAAAAAAAAAAAAAAAAAAAAAAAAAAAAAAAAAAAAAAAAAAAAAAAAAAAAAAAAAAAAAAAAAAAAAAAAAAAAAAAAAAAAAAAAAAAAAAAAAAAAAAAAAAAAAAAAAAAAAAAAAAAAAAAAAAAAAAAAAAAAAAAAAAAAAAAAAAAAAAAAAAAAAAAAAAAAAAAAAAAAAAAAAAAAAAAAAAAAAAAAAAAAAAAAAAAAAAAAAAAAAAAAAAAAAAAAAAAAAAAAAAAAAAAAAAAAAAAAAAAAAAAAAAAAAAAAAAAAAAAAAAAAAAAAAAAAAAAAAAAAAAAAAAAAAAAAAAAAAAAAAAAAAAAAAAAAAAAAAAAAAAAAAAAAAAAAAAAAAAAAAAAAAAAAAAAAAAAAAAAAAAAAAAAAAAAAAAAAAAAAAAAAAAAAAAAAAAAAAAAAAAAAAAAAAAAAAAAAAAAAAAAAAAAAAAAAAAAAAAAAAAAAAAAAAAAAAAAAAAAAAAAAAAAAAAAAAAAAAAAAAAAAAAAAAAAAAAAAAAAAAAAAAAAAAAAAAAAAAAAAAAAAAAAAAAAAAAAAAAAAAAAAAAAAAAAAAAAAAAAAAAAAAAAAAAAAAAAAAAAAAAAAAAAAAAAAAAAAAAAAAAAAAAAAAAAAAAAAAAAAAAAAAAAAAAAAAAAAAAAAAAAAAAAAAAAAAAAAAAAAAAAAAAAAAAAAAAAAAAAAAAAAAAAAAAAAAAAAAAAAAAAAAAAAAAAAAAAAAAAAAAAAAAAAAAAAAAAAAAAAAAAAAAAAAAAAAAAAAAAAAAAAAAAAAAAAAAAAAAAAAAAAAAAAAAAAAAAAAAAAAAAAAAAAAAAAAAAAAAAAAAAAAAAAAAAAAAAAAAAAAAAAAAAAAAAAAAAAAAAAAAAAAAAAAAAAAAAAAAAAAAAAAAAAAAAAAAAAAAAAAAAAAAAAAAAAAAAAAAAAAAAAAAAAAAAAAAAAAAAAAAAAAAAAAAAAAAAAAAAAAAAAAAAAAAAAAAAAAAAAAAAAAAAAAAAAAAAAAAAAAAAAAAAAAAAAAAAAAAAAAAAAAAAAAAAAAAAAAAAAAAAAAAAAAAAAAAAAAAAAAAAAAAAAAAAAAAAAAAAAAAAAAAAAAAAAAAAAAAAAAAAAAAAAAAAAAAAAAAAAAAAAAAAAAAAAAAAAAAAAAAAAAAAAAAAAAAAAAAAAAAAAAAAAAAAAAAAAAAAAAAAAAAAAAAAAAAAAAAAAAAAAAAAAAAAAAAAAAAAAAAAAAAAAAAAAAAAAAAAAAAAAAAAAAAAAAAAAAAAAAAAAAAAAAAAAAAAAAAAAAAAAAAAAAAAAAAAAAAAAAAAAAAAAAAAAAAAAAAAAAAAAAAAAAAAAAAAAAAAAAAAAAAAAAAAAAAAAAAAAAAAAAAAAAAAAAAAAAAAAAAAAAAAAAAAAAAAAAAAAAAAAAAAAAAAAAAAAAAAAAAAAAAAAAAAAAAAAAAAAAAAAAAAAAAAAAAAAAAAAAAAAAAAAAAAAAAAAAAAAAAAAAAAAAAAAAAAAAAAAAAAAAAAAAAAAAAAAAAAAAAAAAAAAAAAAAAAAAAAAAAAAAAAAAAAAAAAAAAAAAAAAAAAAAAAAAAAAAAAAAAAAAAAAAAAAAAAAAAAAAAAAAAAAAAAAAAAAAAAAAAAAAAAAAAAAAAAAAAAAAAAAAAAAAAAAAAAAAAAAAAAAAAAAAAAAAAAAAAAAAAAAAAAAAAAAAAAAAAAAAAAAAAAAAAAAAAAAAAAAAAAAAAAAAAAAAAAAAAAAAAAAAAAAAAAAAAAAAAAAAAAAAAAAAAAAAAAAAAAAAAAAAAAAAAAAAAAAAAAAAAAAAAAAAAAAAAAAAAAAAAAAAAAAAAAAAAAAAAAAAAAAAAAAAAAAAAAAAAAAAAAAAAAAAAAAAAAAAAAAAAAAAAAAAAAAAAAAAAAAAAAAAAAAAAAAAAAAAAAAAAAAAAAAAAAAAAAAAAAAAAAAAAAAAAAAAAAAAAAAAAAAAAAAAAAAAAAAAAAAAAAAAAAAAAAAAAAAAAAAAAAAAAAAAAAAAAAAAAAAAAAAAAAAAAAAAAAAAAAAAAAAAAAAAAAAAAAAAAAAAAAAAAAAAAAAAAAAAAAAAAAAAAAAAAAAAAAAAAAAAAAAAAAAAAAAAAAAAAAAAAAAAAAAAAAAAAAAAAAAAAAAAAAAAAAAAAAAAAAAAAAAAAAAAAAAAAAAAAAAAAAAAAAAAAAAAAAAAAAAAAAAAAAAAAAAAAAAAAAAAAAAAAAAAAAAAAAAAAAAAAAAAAAAAAAAAAAAAAAAAAAAAAAAAAAAAAAAAAAAAAAAAAAAAAAAAAAAAAAAAAAAAAAAAAAAAAAAAAAAAAAAAAAAAAAAAAAAAAAAAAAAAAAAAAAAAAAAAAAAAAAAAAAAAAAAAAAAAAAAAAAAAAAAAAAAAAAAAAAAAAAAAAAAAAAAAAAAAAAAAAAAAAAAAAAAAAAAAAAAAAAAAAAAAAAAAAAAAAAAAAAAAAAAAAAAAAAAAAAAAAAAAAAAAAAAAAAAAAAAAAAAAAAAAAAAAAAAAAAAAAAAAAAAAAAAAAAAAAAAAAAAAAAAAAAAAAAAAAAAAAAAAAAAAAAAAAAAAAAAAAAAAAAAAAAAAAAAAAAAAAAAAAAAAAAAAAAAAAAAAAAAAAAAAAAAAAAAAAAAAAAAAAAAAAAAAAAAAAAAAAAAAAAAAAAAAAAAAAAAAAAAAAAAAAAAAAAAAAAAAAAAAAAAAAAAAAAAAAAAAAAAAAAAAAAAAAAAAAAAAAAAAAAAAAAAAAAAAAAAAAAAAAAAAAAAAAAAAAAAAAAAAAAAAAAAAAAAAAAAAAAAAAAAAAAAAAAAAAAAAAAAAAAAAAAAAAAAAAAAAAAAAAAAAAAAAAAAAAAAAAAAAAAAAAAAAAAAAAAAAAAAAAAAAAAAAAAAAAAAAAAAAAAAAAAAAAAAAAAAAAAAAAAAAAAAAAAAAAAAAAAAAAAAAAAAAAAAAAAAAAAAAAAAAAAAAAAAAAAAAAAAAAAAAAAAAAAAAAAAAAAAAAAAAAAAAAAAAAAAAAAAAAAAAAAAAAAAAAAAAAAAAAAAAAAAAAAAAAAAAAAAAAAAAAAAAAAAAAAAAAAAAAAAAAAAAAAAAAAAAAAAAAAAAAAAAAAAAAAAAAAAAAAAAAAAAAAAAAAAAAAAAAAAAAAAAAAAAAAAAAAAAAAAAAAAAAAAAAAAAAAAAAAAAAAAAAAAAAAAAAAAAAAAAAAAAAAAAAAAAAAAAAAAAAAAAAAAAAAAAAAAAAAAAAAAAAAAAAAAAAAAAAAAAAAAAAAAAAAAAAAAAAAAAAAAAAAAAAAAAAAAAAAAAAAAAAAAAAAAAAAAAAAAAAAAAAAAAAAAAAAAAAAAAAAAAAAAAAAAAAAAAAAAAAAAAAAAAAAAAAAAAAAAAAAAAAAAAAAAAAAAAAAAAAAAAAAAAAAAAAAAAAAAAAAAAAAAAAAAAAAAAAAAAAAAAAAAAAAAAAAAAAAAAAAAAAAAAAAAAAAAAAAAAAAAAAAAAAAAAAAAAAAAAAAAAAAAAAAAAAAAAAAAAAAAAAAAAAAAAAAAAAAAAAAAAAAAAAAAAAAAAAAAAAAAAAAAAAAAAAAAAAAAAAAAAAAAAAAAAAAAAAAAAAAAAAAAAAAAAAAAAAAAAAAAAAAAAAAAAAAAAAAAAAAAAAAAAAAAAAAAAAAAAAAAAAAAAAAAAAAAAAAAAAAAAAAAAAAAAAAAAAAAAAAAAAAAAAAAAAAAAAAAAAAAAAAAAAAAAAAAAAAAAAAAAAAAAAAAAAAAAAAAAAAAAAAAAAAAAAAAAAAAAAAAAAAAAAAAAAAAAAAAAAAAAAAAAAAAAAAAAAAAAAAAAAAAAAAAAAAAAAAAAAAAAAAAAAAAAAAAAAAAAAAAAAAAAAAAAAAAAAAAAAAAAAAAAAAAAAAAAAAAAAAAAAAAAAAAAAAAAAAAAAAAAAAAAAAAAAAAAAAAAAAAAAAAAAAAAAAAAAAAAAAAAAAAAAAAAAAAAAAAAAAAAAAAAAAAAAAAAAAAAAAAAAAAAAAAAAAAAAAAAAAAAAAAAAAAAAAAAAAAAAAAAAAAAAAAAAAAAAAAAAAAAAAAAAAAAAAAAAAAAAAAAAAAAAAAAAAAAAAAAAAAAAAAAAAAAAAAAAAAAAAAAAAAAAAAAAAAAAAAAAAAAAAAAAAAAAAAAAAAAAAAAAAAAAAAAAAAAAAAAAAAAAAAAAAAAAAAAAAAAAAAAAAAAAAAAAAAAAAAAAAAAAAAAAAAAAAAAAAAAAAAAAAAAAAAAAAAAAAAAAAAAAAAAAAAAAAAAAAAAAAAAAAAAAAAAAAAAAAAAAAAAAAAAAAAAAAAAAAAAAAAAAAAAAAAAAAAAAAAAAAAAAAAAAAAAAAAAAAAAAAAAAAAAAAAAAAAAAAAAAAAAAAAAAAAAAAAAAAAAAAAAAAAAAAAAAAAAAAAAAAAAAAAAAAAAAAAAAAAAAAAAAAAAAAAAAAAAAAAAAAAAAAAAAAAAAAAAAAAAAAAAAAAAAAAAAAAAAAAAAAAAAAAAAAAAAAAAAAAAAAAAAAAAAAAAAAAAAAAAAAAAAAAAAAAAAAAAAAAAAAAAAAAAAAAAAAAAAAAAAAAAAAAAAAAAAAAAAAAAAAAAAAAAAAAAAAAAAAAAAAAAAAAAAAAAAAAAAAAAAAAAAAAAAAAAAAAAAAAAAAAAAAAAAAAAAAAAAAAAAAAAAAAAAAAAAAAAAAAAAAAAAAAAAAAAAAAAAAAAAAAAAAAAAAAAAAAAAAAAAAAAAAAAAAAAAAAAAAAAAAAAAAAAAAAAAAAAAAAAAAAAAAAAAAAAAAAAAAAAAAAAAAAAAAAAAAAAAAAAAAAAAAAAAAAAAAAAAAAAAAAAAAAAAAAAAAAAAAAAAAAAAAAAAAAAAAAAAAAAAAAAAAAAAAAAAAAAAAAAAAAAAAAAAAAAAAAAAAAAAAAAAAAAAAAAAAAAAAAAAAAAAAAAAAAAAAAAAAAAAAAAAAAAAAAAAAAAAAAAAAAAAAAAAAAAAAAAAAAAAAAAAAAAAAAAAAAAAAAAAAAAAAAAAAAAAAAAAAAAAAAAAAAAAAAAAAAAAAAAAAAAAAAAAAAAAAAAAAAAAAAAAAAAAAAAAAAAAAAAAAAAAAAAAAAAAAAAAAAAAAAAAAAAAAAAAAAAAAAAAAAAAAAAAAAAAAAAAAAAAAAAAAAAAAAAAAAAAAAAAAAAAAAAAAAAAAAAAAAAAAAAAAAAAAAAAAAAAAAAAAAAAAAAAAAAAAAAAAAAAAAAAAAAAAAAAAAAAAAAAAAAAAAAAAAAAAAAAAAAAAAAAAAAAAAAAAAAAAAAAAAAAAAAAAAAAAAAAAAAAAAAAAAAAAAAAAAAAAAAAAAAAAAAAAAAAAAAAAAAAAAAAAAAAAAAAAAAAAAAAAAAAAAAAAAAAAAAAAAAAAAAAAAAAAAAAAAAAAAAAAAAAAAAAAAAAAAAAAAAAAAAAAAAAAAAAAAAAAAAAAAAAAAAAAAAAAAAAAAAAAAAAAAAAAAAAAAAAAAAAAAAAAAAAAAAAAAAAAAAAAAAAAAAAAAAAAAAAAAAAAAAAAAAAAAAAAAAAAAAAAAAAAAAAAAAAAAAAAAAAAAAAAAAAAAAAAAAAAAAAAAAAAAAAAAAAAAAAAAAAAAAAAAAAAAAAAAAAAAAAAAAAAAAAAAAAAAAAAAAAAAAAAAAAAAAAAAAAAAAAAAAAAAAAAAAAAAAAAAAAAAAAAAAAAAAAAAAAAAAAAAAAAAAAAAAAAAAAAAAAAAAAAAAAAAAAAAAAAAAAAAAAAAAAAAAAAAAAAAAAAAAAAAAAAAAAAAAAAAAAAAAAAAAAAAAAAAAAAAAAAAAAAAAAAAAAAAAAAAAAAAAAAAAAAAAAAAAAAAAAAAAAAAAAAAAAAAAAAAAAAAAAAAAAAAAAAAAAAAAAAAAAAAAAAAAAAAAAAAAAAAAAAAAAAAAAAAAAAAAAAAAAAAAAAAAAAAAAAAAAAAAAAAAAAAAAAAAAAAAAAAAAAAAAAAAAAAAAAAAAAAAAAAAAAAAAAAAAAAAAAAAAAAAAAAAAAAAAAAAAAAAAAAAAAAAAAAAAAAAAAAAAAAAAAAAAAAAAAAAAAAAAAAAAAAAAAAAAAAAAAAAAAAAAAAAAAAAAAAAAAAAAAAAAAAAAAAAAAAAAAAAAAAAAAAAAAAAAAAAAAAAAAAAAAAAAAAAAAAAAAAAAAAAAAAAAAAAAAAAAAAAAAAAAAAAAAAAAAAAAAAAAAAAAAAAAAAAAAAAAAAAAAAAAAAAAAAAAAAAAAAAAAAAAAAAAAAAAAAAAAAAAAAAAAAAAAAAAAAAAAAAAAAAAAAAAAAAAAAAAAAAAAAAAAAAAAAAAAAAAAAAAAAAAAAAAAAAAAAAAAAAAAAAAAAAAAAAAAAAAAAAAAAAAAAAAAAAAAAAAAAAAAAAAAAAAAAAAAAAAAAAAAAAAAAAAAAAAAAAAAAAAAAAAAAAAAAAAAAAAAAAAAAAAAAAAAAAAAAAAAAAAAAAAAAAAAAAAAAAAAAAAAAAAAAAAAAAAAAAAAAAAAAAAAAAAAAAAAAAAAAAAAAAAAAAAAAAAAAAAAAAAAAAAAAAAAAAAAAAAAAAAAAAAAAAAAAAAAAAAAAAAAAAAAAAAAAAAAAAAAAAAAAAAAAAAAAAAAAAAAAAAAAAAAAAAAAAAAAAAAAAAAAAAAAAAAAAAAAAAAAAAAAAAAAAAAAAAAAAAAAAAAAAAAAAAAAAAAAAAAAAAAAAAAAAAAAAAAAAAAAAAAAAAAAAAAAAAAAAAAAAAAAAAAAAAAAAAAAAAAAAAAAAAAAAAAAAAAAAAAAAAAAAAAAAAAAAAAAAAAAAAAAAAAAAAAAAAAAAAAAAAAAAAAAAAAAAAAAAAAAAAAAAAAAAAAAAAAAAAAAAAAAAAAAAAAAAAAAAAAAAAAAAAAAAAAAAAAAAAAAAAAAAAAAAAAAAAAAAAAAAAAAAAAAAAAAAAAAAAAAAAAAAAAAAAAAAAAAAAAAAAAAAAAAAAAAAAAAAAAAAAAAAAAAAAAAAAAAAAAAAAAAAAAAAAAAAAAAAAAAAAAAAAAAAAAAAAAAAAAAAAAAAAAAAAAAAAAAAAAAAAAAAAAAAAAAAAAAAAAAAAAAAAAAAAAAAAAAAAAAAAAAAAAAAAAAAAAAAAAAAAAAAAAAAAAAAAAAAAAAAAAAAAAAAAAAAAAAAAAAAAAAAAAAAAAAAAAAAAAAAAAAAAAAAAAAAAAAAAAAAAAAAAAAAAAAAAAAAAAAAAAAAAAAAAAAAAAAAAAAAAAAAAAAAAAAAAAAAAAAAAAAAAAAAAAAAAAAAAAAAAAAAAAAAAAAAAAAAAAAAAAAAAAAAAAAAAAAAAAAAAAAAAAAAAAAAAAAAAAAAAAAAAAAAAAAAAAAAAAAAAAAAAAAAAAAAAAAAAAAAAAAAAAAAAAAAAAAAAAAAAAAAAAAAAAAAAAAAAAAAAAAAAAAAAAAAAAAAAAAAAAAAAAAAAAAAAAAAAAAAAAAAAAAAAAAAAAAAAAAAAAAAAAAAAAAAAAAAAAAAAAAAAAAAAAAAAAAAAAAAAAAAAAAAAAAAAAAAAAAAAAAAAAAAAAAAAAAAAAAAAAAAAAAAAAAAAAAAAAAAAAAAAAAAAAAAAAAAAAAAAAAAAAAAAAAAAAAAAAAAAAAAAAAAAAAAAAAAAAAAAAAAAAAAAAAAAAAAAAAAAAAAAAAAAAAAAAAAAAAAAAAAAAAAAAAAAAAAAAAAAAAAAAAAAAAAAAAAAAAAAAAAAAAAAAAAAAAAAAAAAAAAAAAAAAAAAAAAAAAAAAAAAAAAAAAAAAAAAAAAAAAAAAAAAAAAAAAAAAAAAAAAAAAAAAAAAAAAAAAAAAAAAAAAAAAAAAAAAAAAAAAAAAAAAAAAAAAAAAAAAAAAAAAAAAAAAAAAAAAAAAAAAAAAAAAAAAAAAAAAAAAAAAAAAAAAAAAAAAAAAAAAAAAAAAAAAAAAAAAAAAAAAAAAAAAAAAAAAAAAAAAAAAAAAAAAAAAAAAAAAAAAAAAAAAAAAAAAAAAAAAAAAAAAAAAAAAAAAAAAAAAAAAAAAAAAAAAAAAAAAAAAAAAAAAAAAAAAAAAAAAAAAAAAAAAAAAAAAAAAAAAAAAAAAAAAAAAAAAAAAAAAAAAAAAAAAAAAAAAAAAAAAAAAAAAAAAAAAAAAAAAAAAAAAAAAAAAAAAAAAAAAAAAAAAAAAAAAAAAAAAAAAAAAAAAAAAAAAAAAAAAAAAAAAAAAAAAAAAAAAAAAAAAAAAAAAAAAAAAAAAAAAAAAAAAAAAAAAAAAAAAAAAAAAAAAAAAAAAAAAAAAAAAAAAAAAAAAAAAAAAAAAAAAAAAAAAAAAAAAAAAAAAAAAAAAAAAAAAAAAAAAAAAAAAAAAAAAAAAAAAAAAAAAAAAAAAAAAAAAAAAAAAAAAAAAAAAAAAAAAAAAAAAAAAAAAAAAAAAAAAAAAAAAAAAAAAAAAAAAAAAAAAAAAAAAAAAAAAAAAAAAAAAAAAAAAAAAAAAAAAAAAAAAAAAAAAAAAAAAAAAAAAAAAAAAAAAAAAAAAAAAAAAAAAAAAAAAAAAAAAAAAAAAAAAAAAAAAAAAAAAAAAAAAAAAAAAAAAAAAAAAAAAAAAAAAAAAAAAAAAAAAAAAAAAAAAAAAAAAAAAAAAAAAAAAAAAAAAAAAAAAAAAAAAAAAAAAAAAAAAAAAAAAAAAAAAAAAAAAAAAAAAAAAAAAAAAAAAAAAAAAAAAAAAAAAAAAAAAAAAAAAAAAAAAAAAAAAAAAAAAAAAAAAAAAAAAAAAAAAAAAAAAAAAAAAAAAAAAAAAAAAAAAAAAAAAAAAAAAAAAAAAAAAAAAAAAAAAAAAAAAAAAAAAAAAAAAAAAAAAAAAAAAAAAAAAAAAAAAAAAAAAAAAAAAAAAAAAAAAAAAAAAAAAAAAAAAAAAAAAAAAAAAAAAAAAAAAAAAAAAAAAAAAAAAAAAAAAAAAAAAAAAAAAAAAAAAAAAAAAAAAAAAAAAAAAAAAAAAAAAAAAAAAAAAAAAAAAAAAAAAAAAAAAAAAAAAAAAAAAAAAAAAAAAAAAAAAAAAAAAAAAAAAAAAAAAAAAAAAAAAAAAAAAAAAAAAAAAAAAAAAAAAAAAAAAAAAAAAAAAAAAAAAAAAAAAAAAAAAAAAAAAAAAAAAAAAAAAAAAAAAAAAAAAAAAAAAAAAAAAAAAAAAAAAAAAAAAAAAAAAAAAAAAAAAAAAAAAAAAAAAAAAAAAAAAAAAAAAAAAAAAAAAAAAAAAAAAAAAAAAAAAAAAAAAAAAAAAAAAAAAAAAAAAAAAAAAAAAAAAAAAAAAAAAAAAAAAAAAAAAAAAAAAAAAAAAAAAAAAAAAAAAAAAAAAAAAAAAAAAAAAAAAAAAAAAAAAAAAAAAAAAAAAAAAAAAAAAAAAAAAAAAAAAAAAAAAAAAAAAAAAAAAAAAAAAAAAAAAAAAAAAAAAAAAAAAAAAAAAAAAAAAAAAAAAAAAAAAAAAAAAAAAAAAAAAAAAAAAAAAAAAAAAAAAAAAAAAAAAAAAAAAAAAAAAAAAAAAAAAAAAAAAAAAAAAAAAAAAAAAAAAAAAAAAAAAAAAAAAAAAAAAAAAAAAAAAAAAAAAAAAAAAAAAAAAAAAAAAAAAAAAAAAAAAAAAAAAAAAAAAAAAAAAAAAAAAAAAAAAAAAAAAAAAAAAAAAAAAAAAAAAAAAAAAAAAAAAAAAAAAAAAAAAAAAAAAAAAAAAAAAAAAAAAAAAAAAAAAAAAAAAAAAAAAAAAAAAAAAAAAAAAAAAAAAAAAAAAAAAAAAAAAAAAAAAAAAAAAAAAAAAAAAAAAAAAAAAAAAAAAAAAAAAAAAAAAAAAAAAAAAAAAAAAAAAAAAAAAAAAAAAAAAAAAAAAAAAAAAAAAAAAAAAAAAAAAAAAAAAAAAAAAAAAAAAAAAAAAAAAAAAAAAAAAAAAAAAAAAAAAAAAAAAAAAAAAAAAAAAAAAAAAAAAAAAAAAAAAAAAAAAAAAAAAAAAAAAAAAAAAAAAAAAAAAAAAAAAAAAAAAAAAAAAAAAAAAAAAAAAAAAAAAAAAAAAAAAAAAAAAAAAAAAAAAAAAAAAAAAAAAAAAAAAAAAAAAAAAAAAAAAAAAAAAAAAAAAAAAAAAAAAAAAAAAAAAAAAAAAAAAAAAAAAAAAAAAAAAAAAAAAAAAAAAAAAAAAAAAAAAAAAAAAAAAAAAAAAAAAAAAAAAAAAAAAAAAAAAAAAAAAAAAAAAAAAAAAAAAAAAAAAAAAAAAAAAAAAAAAAAAAAAAAAAAAAAAAAAAAAAAAAAAAAAAAAAAAAAAAAAAAAAAAAAAAAAAAAAAAAAAAAAAAAAAAAAAAAAAAAAAAAAAAAAAAAAAAAAAAAAAAAAAAAAAAAAAAAAAAAAAAAAAAAAAAAAAAAAAAAAAAAAAAAAAAAAAAAAAAAAAAAAAAAAAAAAAAAAAAAAAAAAAAAAAAAAAAAAAAAAAAAAAAAAAAAAAAAAAAAAAAAAAAAAAAAAAAAAAAAAAAAAAAAAAAAAAAAAAAAAAAAAAAAAAAAAAAAAAAAAAAAAAAAAAAAAAAAAAAAAAAAAAAAAAAAAAAAAAAAAAAAAAAAAAAAAAAAAAAAAAAAAAAAAAAAAAAAAAAAAAAAAAAAAAAAAAAAAAAAAAAAAAAAAAAAAAAAAAAAAAAAAAAAAAAAAAAAAAAAAAAAAAAAAAAAAAAAAAAAAAAAAAAAAAAAAAAAAAAAAAAAAAAAAAAAAAAAAAAAAAAAAAAAAAAAAAAAAAAAAAAAAAAAAAAAAAAAAAAAAAAAAAAAAAAAAAAAAAAAAAAAAAAAAAAAAAAAAAAAAAAAAAAAAAAAAAAAAAAAAAAAAAAAAAAAAAAAAAAAAAAAAAAAAAAAAAAAAAAAAAAAAAAAAAAAAAAAAAAAAAAAAAAAAAAAAAAAAAAAAAAAAAAAAAAAAAAAAAAAAAAAAAAAAAAAAAAAAAAAAAAAAAAAAAAAAAAAAAAAAAAAAAAAAAAAAAAAAAAAAAAAAAAAAAAAAAAAAAAAAAAAAAAAAAAAAAAAAAAAAAAAAAAAAAAAAAAAAAAAAAAAAAAAAAAAAAAAAAAAAAAAAAAAAAAAAAAAAAAAAAAAAAAAAAAAAAAAAAAAAAAAAAAAAAAAAAAAAAAAAAAAAAAAAAAAAAAAAAAAAAAAAAAAAAAAAAAAAAAAAAAAAAAAAAAAAAAAAAAAAAAAAAAAAAAAAAAAAAAAAAAAAAAAAAAAAAAAAAAAAAAAAAAAAAAAAAAAAAAAAAAAAAAAAAAAAAAAAAAAAAAAAAAAAAAAAAAAAAAAAAAAAAAAAAAAAAAAAAAAAAAAAAAAAAAAAAAAAAAAAAAAAAAAAAAAAAAAAAAAAAAAAAAAAAAAAAAAAAAAAAAAAAAAAAAAAAAAAAAAAAAAAAAAAAAAAAAAAAAAAAAAAAAAAAAAAAAAAAAAAAAAAAAAAAAAAAAAAAAAAAAAAAAAAAAAAAAAAAAAAAAAAAAAAAAAAAAAAAAAAAAAAAAAAAAAAAAAAAAAAAAAAAAAAAAAAAAAAAAAAAAAAAAAAAAAAAAAAAAAAAAAAAAAAAAAAAAAAAAAAAAAAAAAAAAAAAAAAAAAAAAAAAAAAAAAAAAAAAAAAAAAAAAAAAAAAAAAAAAAAAAAAAAAAAAAAAAAAAAAAAAAAAAAAAAAAAAAAAAAAAAAAAAAAAAAAAAAAAAAAAAAAAAAAAAAAAAAAAAAAAAAAAAAAAAAAAAAAAAAAAAAAAAAAAAAAAAAAAAAAAAAAAAAAAAAAAAAAAAAAAAAAAAAAAAAAAAAAAAAAAAAAAAAAAAAAAAAAAAAAAAAAAAAAAAAAAAAAAAAAAAAAAAAAAAAAAAAAAAAAAAAAAAAAAAAAAAAAAAAAAAAAAAAAAAAAAAAAAAAAAAAAAAAAAAAAAAAAAAAAAAAAAAAAAAAAAAAAAAAAAAAAAAAAAAAAAAAAAAAAAAAAAAAAAAAAAAAAAAAAAAAAAAAAAAAAAAAAAAAAAAAAAAAAAAAAAAAAAAAAAAAAAAAAAAAAAAAAAAAAAAAAAAAAAAAAAAAAAAAAAAAAAAAAAAAAAAAAAAAAAAAAAAAAAAAAAAAAAAAAAAAAAAAAAAAAAAAAAAAAAAAAAAAAAAAAAAAAAAAAAAAAAAAAAAAAAAAAAAAAAAAAAAAAAAAAAAAAAAAAAAAAAAAAAAAAAAAAAAAAAAAAAAAAAAAAAAAAAAAAAAAAAAAAAAAAAAAAAAAAAAAAAAAAAAAAAAAAAAAAAAAAAAAAAAAAAAAAAAAAAAAAAAAAAAAAAAAAAAAAAAAAAAAAAAAAAAAAAAAAAAAAAAAAAAAAAAAAAAAAAAAAAAAAAAAAAAAAAAAAAAAAAAAAAAAAAAAAAAAAAAAAAAAAAAAAAAAAAAAAAAAAAAAAAAAAAAAAAAAAAAAAAAAAAAAAAAAAAAAAAAAAAAAAAAAAAAAAAAAAAAAAAAAAAAAAAAAAAAAAAAAAAAAAAAAAAAAAAAAAAAAAAAAAAAAAAAAAAAAAAAAAAAAAAAAAAAAAAAAAAAAAAAAAAAAAAAAAAAAAAAAAAAAAAAAAAAAAAAAAAAAAAAAAAAAAAAAAAAAAAAAAAAAAAAAAAAAAAAAAAAAAAAAAAAAAAAAAAAAAAAAAAAAAAAAAAAAAAAAAAAAAAAAAAAAAAAAAAAAAAAAAAAAAAAAAAAAAAAAAAAAAAAAAAAAAAAAAAAAAAAAAAAAAAAAAAAAAAAAAAAAAAAAAAAAAAAAAAAAAAAAAAAAAAAAAAAAAAAAAAAAAAAAAAAAAAAAAAAAAAAAAAAAAAAAAAAAAAAAAAAAAAAAAAAAAAAAAAAAAAAAAAAAAAAAAAAAAAAAAAAAAAAAAAAAAAAAAAAAAAAAAAAAAAAAAAAAAAAAAAAAAAAAAAAAAAAAAAAAAAAAAAAAAAAAAAAAAAAAAAAAAAAAAAAAAAAAAAAAAAAAAAAAAAAAAAAAAAAAAAAAAAAAAAAAAAAAAAAAAAAAAAAAAAAAAAAAAAAAAAAAAAAAAAAAAAAAAAAAAAAAAAAAAAAAAAAAAAAAAAAAAAAAAAAAAAAAAAAAAAAAAAAAAAAAAAAAAAAAAAAAAAAAAAAAAAAAAAAAAAAAAAAAAAAAAAAAAAAAAAAAAAAAAAAAAAAAAAAAAAAAAAAAAAAAAAAAAAAAAAAAAAAAAAAAAAAAAAAAAAAAAAAAAAAAAAAAAAAAAAAAAAAAAAAAAAAAAAAAAAAAAAAAAAAAAAAAAAAAAAAAAAAAAAAAAAAAAAAAAAAAAAAAAAAAAAAAAAAAAAAAAAAAAAAAAAAAAAAAAAAAAAAAAAAAAAAAAAAAAAAAAAAAAAAAAAAAAAAAAAAAAAAAAAAAAAAAAAAAAAAAAAAAAAAAAAAAAAAAAAAAAAAAAAAAAAAAAAAAAAAAAAAAAAAAAAAAAAAAAAAAAAAAAAAAAAAAAAAAAAAAAAAAAAAAAAAAAAAAAAAAAAAAAAAAAAAAAAAAAAAAAAAAAAAAAAAAAAAAAAAAAAAAAAAAAAAAAAAAAAAAAAAAAAAAAAAAAAAAAAAAAAAAAAAAAAAAAAAAAAAAAAAAAAAAAAAAAAAAAAAAAAAAAAAAAAAAAAAAAAAAAAAAAAAAAAAAAAAAAAAAAAAAAAAAAAAAAAAAAAAAAAAAAAAAAAAAAAAAAAAAAAAAAAAAAAAAAAAAAAAAAAAAAAAAAAAAAAAAAAAAAAAAAAAAAAAAAAAAAAAAAAAAAAAAAAAAAAAAAAAAAAAAAAAAAAAAAAAAAAAAAAAAAAAAAAAAAAAAAAAAAAAAAAAAAAAAAAAAAAAAAAAAAAAAAAAAAAAAAAAAAAAAAAAAAAAAAAAAAAAAAAAAAAAAAAAAAAAAAAAAAAAAAAAAAAAAAAAAAAAAAAAAAAAAAAAAAAAAAAAAAAAAAAAAAAAAAAAAAAAAAAAAAAAAAAAAAAAAAAAAAAAAAAAAAAAAAAAAAAAAAAAAAAAAAAAAAAAAAAAAAAAAAAAAAAAAAAAAAAAAAAAAAAAAAAAAAAAAAAAAAAAAAAAAAAAAAAAAAAAAAAAAAAAAAAAAAAAAAAAAAAAAAAAAAAAAAAAAAAAAAAAAAAAAAAAAAAAAAAAAAAAAAAAAAAAAAAAAAAAAAAAAAAAAAAAAAAAAAAAAAAAAAAAAAAAAAAAAAAAAAAAAAAAAAAAAAAAAAAAAAAAAAAAAAAAAAAAAAAAAAAAAAAAAAAAAAAAAAAAAAAAAAAAAAAAAAAAAAAAAAAAAAAAAAAAAAAAAAAAAAAAAAAAAAAAAAAAAAAAAAAAAAAAAAAAAAAAAAAAAAAAAAAAAAAAAAAAAAAAAAAAAAAAAAAAAAAAAAAAAAAAAAAAAAAAAAAAAAAAAAAAAAAAAAAAAAAAAAAAAAAAAAAAAAAAAAAAAAAAAAAAAAAAAAAAAAAAAAAAAAAAAAAAAAAAAAAAAAAAAAAAAAAAAAAAAAAAAAAAAAAAAAAAAAAAAAAAAAAAAAAAAAAAAAAAAAAAAAAAAAAAAAAAAAAAAAAAAAAAAAAAAAAAAAAAAAAAAAAAAAAAAAAAAAAAAAAAAAAAAAAAAAAAAAAAAAAAAAAAAAAAAAAAAAAAAAAAAAAAAAAAAAAAAAAAAAAAAAAAAAAAAAAAAAAAAAAAAAAAAAAAAAAAAAAAAAAAAAAAAAAAAAAAAAAAAAAAAAAAAAAAAAAAAAAAAAAAAAAAAAAAAAAAAAAAAAAAAAAAAAAAAAAAAAAAAAAAAAAAAAAAAAAAAAAAAAAAAAAAAAAAAAAAAAAAAAAAAAAAAAAAAAAAAAAAAAAAAAAAAAAAAAAAAAAAAAAAAAAAAAAAAAAAAAAAAAAAAAAAAAAAAAAAAAAAAAAAAAAAAAAAAAAAAAAAAAAAAAAAAAAAAAAAAAAAAAAAAAAAAAAAAAAAAAAAAAAAAAAAAAAAAAAAAAAAAAAAAAAAAAAAAAAAAAAAAAAAAAAAAAAAAAAAAAAAAAAAAAAAAAAAAAAAAAAAAAAAAAAAAAAAAAAAAAAAAAAAAAAAAAAAAAAAAAAAAAAAAAAAAAAAAAAAAAAAAAAAAAAAAAAAAAAAAAAAAAAAAAAAAAAAAAAAAAAAAAAAAAAAAAAAAAAAAAAAAAAAAAAAAAAAAAAAAAAAAAAAAAAAAAAAAAAAAAAAAAAAAAAAAAAAAAAAAAAAAAAAAAAAAAAAAAAAAAAAAAAAAAAAAAAAAAAAAAAAAAAAAAAAAAAAAAAAAAAAAAAAAAAAAAAAAAAAAAAAAAAAAAAAAAAAAAAAAAAAAAAAAAAAAAAAAAAAAAAAAAAAAAAAAAAAAAAAAAAAAAAAAAAAAAAAAAAAAAAAAAAAAAAAAAAAAAAAAAAAAAAAAAAAAAAAAAAAAAAAAAAAAAAAAAAAAAAAAAAAAAAAAAAAAAAAAAAAAAAAAAAAAAAAAAAAAAAAAAAAAAAAAAAAAAAAAAAAAAAAAAAAAAAAAAAAAAAAAAAAAAAAAAAAAAAAAAAAAAAAAAAAAAAAAAAAAAAAAAAAAAAAAAAAAAAAAAAAAAAAAAAAAAAAAAAAAAAAAAAAAAAAAAAAAAAAAAAAAAAAAAAAAAAAAAAAAAAAAAAAAAAAAAAAAAAAAAAAAAAAAAAAAAAAAAAAAAAAAAAAAAAAAAAAAAAAAAAAAAAAAAAAAAAAAAAAAAAAAAAAAAAAAAAAAAAAAAAAAAAAAAAAAAAAAAAAAAAAAAAAAAAAAAAAAAAAAAAAAAAAAAAAAAAAAAAAAAAAAAAAAAAAAAAAAAAAAAAAAAAAAAAAAAAAAAAAAAAAAAAAAAAAAAAAAAAAAAAAAAAAAAAAAAAAAAAAAAAAAAAAAAAAAAAAAAAAAAAAAAAAAAAAAAAAAAAAAAAAAAAAAAAAAAAAAAAAAAAAAAAAAAAAAAAAAAAAAAAAAAAAAAAAAAAAAAAAAAAAAAAAAAAAAAAAAAAAAAAAAAAAAAAAAAAAAAAAAAAAAAAAAAAAAAAAAAAAAAAAAAAAAAAAAAAAAAAAAAAAAAAAAAAAAAAAAAAAAAAAAAAAAAAAAAAAAAAAAAAAAAAAAAAAAAAAAAAAAAAAAAAAAAAAAAAAAAAAAAAAAAAAAAAAAAAAAAAAAAAAAAAAAAAAAAAAAAAAAAAAAAAAAAAAAAAAAAAAAAAAAAAAAAAAAAAAAAAAAAAAAAAAAAAAAAAAAAAAAAAAAAAAAAAAAAAAAAAAAAAAAAAAAAAAAAAAAAAAAAAAAAAAAAAAAAAAAAAAAAAAAAAAAAAAAAAAAAAAAAAAAAAAAAAAAAAAAAAAAAAAAAAAAAAAAAAAAAAAAAAAAAAAAAAAAAAAAAAAAAAAAAAAAAAAAAAAAAAAAAAAAAAAAAAAAAAAAAAAAAAAAAAAAAAAAAAAAAAAAAAAAAAAAAAAAAAAAAAAAAAAAAAAAAAAAAAAAAAAAAAAAAAAAAAAAAAAAAAAAAAAAAAAAAAAAAAAAAAAAAAAAAAAAAAAAAAAAAAAAAAAAAAAAAAAAAAAAAAAAAAAAAAAAAAAAAAAAAAAAAAAAAAAAAAAAAAAAAAAAAAAAAAAAAAAAAAAAAAAAAAAAAAAAAAAAAAAAAAAAAAAAAAAAAAAAAAAAAAAAAAAAAAAAAAAAAAAAAAAAAAAAAAAAAAAAAAAAAAAAAAAAAAAAAAAAAAAAAAAAAAAAAAAAAAAAAAAAAAAAAAAAAAAAAAAAAAAAAAAAAAAAAAAAAAAAAAAAAAAAAAAAAAAAAAAAAAAAAAAAAAAAAAAAAAAAAAAAAAAAAAAAAAAAAAAAAAAAAAAAAAAAAAAAAAAAAAAAAAAAAAAAAAAAAAAAAAAAAAAAAAAAAAAAAAAAAAAAAAAAAAAAAAAAAAAAAAAAAAAAAAAAAAAAAAAAAAAAAAAAAAAAAAAAAAAAAAAAAAAAAAAAAAAAAAAAAAAAAAAAAAAAAAAAAAAAAAAAAAAAAAAAAAAAAAAAAAAAAAAAAAAAAAAAAAAAAAAAAAAAAAAAAAAAAAAAAAAAAAAAAAAAAAAAAAAAAAAAAAAAAAAAAAAAAAAAAAAAAAAAAAAAAAAAAAAAAAAAAAAAAAAAAAAAAAAAAAAAAAAAAAAAAAAAAAAAAAAAAAAAAAAAAAAAAAAAAAAAAAAAAAAAAAAAAAAAAAAAAAAAAAAAAAAAAAAAAAAAAAAAAAAAAAAAAAAAAAAAAAAAAAAAAAAAAAAAAAAAAAAAAAAAAAAAAAAAAAAAAAAAAAAAAAAAAAAAAAAAAAAAAAAAAAAAAAAAAAAAAAAAAAAAAAAAAAAAAAAAAAAAAAAAAAAAAAAAAAAAAAAAAAAAAAAAAAAAAAAAAAAAAAAAAAAAAAAAAAAAAAAAAAAAAAAAAAAAAAAAAAAAAAAAAAAAAAAAAAAAAAAAAAAAAAAAAAAAAAAAAAAAAAAAAAAAAAAAAAAAAAAAAAAAAAAAAAAAAAAAAAAAAAAAAAAAAAAAAAAAAAAAAAAAAAAAAAAAAAAAAAAAAAAAAAAAAAAAAAAAAAAAAAAAAAAAAAAAAAAAAAAAAAAAAAAAAAAAAAAAAAAAAAAAAAAAAAAAAAAAAAAAAAAAAAAAAAAAAAAAAAAAAAAAAAAAAAAAAAAAAAAAAAAAAAAAAAAAAAAAAAAAAAAAAAAAAAAAAAAAAAAAAAAAAAAAAAAAAAAAAAAAAAAAAAAAAAAAAAAAAAAAAAAAAAAAAAAAAAAAAAAAAAAAAAAAAAAAAAAAAAAAAAAAAAAAAAAAAAAAAAAAAAAAAAAAAAAAAAAAAAAAAAAAAAAAAAAAAAAAAAAAAAAAAAAAAAAAAAAAAAAAAAAAAAAAAAAAAAAAAAAAAAAAAAAAAAAAAAAAAAAAAAAAAAAAAAAAAAAAAAAAAAAAAAAAAAAAAAAAAAAAAAAAAAAAAAAAAAAAAAAAAAAAAAAAAAAAAAAAAAAAAAAAAAAAAAAAAAAAAAAAAAAAAAAAAAAAAAAAAAAAAAAAAAAAAAAAAAAAAAAAAAAAAAAAAAAAAAAAAAAAAAAAAAAAAAAAAAAAAAAAAAAAAAAAAAAAAAAAAAAAAAAAAAAAAAAAAAAAAAAAAAAAAAAAAAAAAAAAAAAAAAAAAAAAAAAAAAAAAAAAAAAAAAAAAAAAAAAAAAAAAAAAAAAAAAAAAAAAAAAAAAAAAAAAAAAAAAAAAAAAAAAAAAAAAAAAAAAAAAAAAAAAAAAAAAAAAAAAAAAAAAAAAAAAAAAAAAAAAAAAAAAAAAAAAAAAAAAAAAAAAAAAAAAAAAAAAAAAAAAAAAAAAAAAAAAAAAAAAAAAAAAAAAAAAAAAAAAAAAAAAAAAAAAAAAAAAAAAAAAAAAAAAAAAAAAAAAAAAAAAAAAAAAAAAAAAAAAAAAAAAAAAAAAAAAAAAAAAAAAAAAAAAAAAAAAAAAAAAAAAAAAAAAAAAAAAAAAAAAAAAAAAAAAAAAAAAAAAAAAAAAAAAAAAAAAAAAAAAAAAAAAAAAAAAAAAAAAAAAAAAAAAAAAAAAAAAAAAAAAAAAAAAAAAAAAAAAAAAAAAAAAAAAAAAAAAAAAAAAAAAAAAAAAAAAAAAAAAAAAAAAAAAAAAAAAAAAAAAAAAAAAAAAAAAAAAAAAAAAAAAAAAAAAAAAAAAAAAAAAAAAAAAAAAAAAAAAAAAAAAAAAAAAAAAAAAAAAAAAAAAAAAAAAAAAAAAAAAAAAAAAAAAAAAAAAAAAAAAAAAAAAAAAAAAAAAAAAAAAAAAAAAAAAAAAAAAAAAAAAAAAAAAAAAAAAAAAAAAAAAAAAAAAAAAAAAAAAAAAAAAAAAAAAAAAAAAAAAAAAAAAAAAAAAAAAAAAAAAAAAAAAAAAAAAAAAAAAAAAAAAAAAAAAAAAAAAAAAAAAAAAAAAAAAAAAAAAAAAAAAAAAAAAAAAAAAAAAAAAAAAAAAAAAAAAAAAAAAAAAAAAAAAAAAAAAAAAAAAAAAAAAAAAAAAAAAAAAAAAAAAAAAAAAAAAAAAAAAAAAAAAAAAAAAAAAAAAAAAAAAAAAAAAAAAAAAAAAAAAAAAAAAAAAAAAAAAAAAAAAAAAAAAAAAAAAAAAAAAAAAAAAAAAAAAAAAAAAAAAAAAAAAAAAAAAAAAAAAAAAAAAAAAAAAAAAAAAAAAAAAAAAAAAAAAAAAAAAAAAAAAAAAAAAAAAAAAAAAAAAAAAAAAAAAAAAAAAAAAAAAAAAAAAAAAAAAAAAAAAAAAAAAAAAAAAAAAAAAAAAAAAAAAAAAAAAAAAAAAAAAAAAAAAAAAAAAAAAAAAAAAAAAAAAAAAAAAAAAAAAAAAAAAAAAAAAAAAAAAAAAAAAAAAAAAAAAAAAAAAAAAAAAAAAAAAAAAAAAAAAAAAAAAAAAAAAAAAAAAAAAAAAAAAAAAAAAAAAAAAAAAAAAAAAAAAAAAAAAAAAAAAAAAAAAAAAAAAAAAAAAAAAAAAAAAAAAAAAAAAAAAAAAAAAAAAAAAAAAAAAAAAAAAAAAAAAAAAAAAAAAAAAAAAAAAAAAAAAAAAAAAAAAAAAAAAAAAAAAAAAAAAAAAAAAAAAAAAAAAAAAAAAAAAAAAAAAAAAAAAAAAAAAAAAAAAAAAAAAAAAAAAAAAAAAAAAAAAAAAAAAAAAAAAAAAAAAAAAAAAAAAAAAAAAAAAAAAAAAAAAAAAAAAAAAAAAAAAAAAAAAAAAAAAAAAAAAAAAAAAAAAAAAAAAAAAAAAAAAAAAAAAAAAAAAAAAAAAAAAAAAAAAAAAAAAAAAAAAAAAAAAAAAAAAAAAAAAAAAAAAAAAAAAAAAAAAAAAAAAAAAAAAAAAAAAAAAAAAAAAAAAAAAAAAAAAAAAAAAAAAAAAAAAAAAAAAAAAAAAAAAAAAAAAAAAAAAAAAAAAAAAAAAAAAAAAAAAAAAAAAAAAAAAAAAAAAAAAAAAAAAAAAAAAAAAAAAAAAAAAAAAAAAAAAAAAAAAAAAAAAAAAAAAAAAAAAAAAAAAAAAAAAAAAAAAAAAAAAAAAAAAAAAAAAAAAAAAAAAAAAAAAAAAAAAAAAAAAAAAAAAAAAAAAAAAAAAAAAAAAAAAAAAAAAAAAAAAAAAAAAAAAAAAAAAAAAAAAAAAAAAAAAAAAAAAAAAAAAAAAAAAAAAAAAAAAAAAAAAAAAAAAAAAAAAAAAAAAAAAAAAAAAAAAAAAAAAAAAAAAAAAAAAAAAAAAAAAAAAAAAAAAAAAAAAAAAAAAAAAAAAAAAAAAAAAAAAAAAAAAAAAAAAAAAAAAAAAAAAAAAAAAAAAAAAAAAAAAAAAAAAAAAAAAAAAAAAAAAAAAAAAAAAAAAAAAAAAAAAAAAAAAAAAAAAAAAAAAAAAAAAAAAAAAAAAAAAAAAAAAAAAAAAAAAAAAAAAAAAAAAAAAAAAAAAAAAAAAAAAAAAAAAAAAAAAAAAAAAAAAAAAAAAAAAAAAAAAAAAAAAAAAAAAAAAAAAAAAAAAAAAAAAAAAAAAAAAAAAAAAAAAAAAAAAAAAAAAAAAAAAAAAAAAAAAAAAAAAAAAAAAAAAAAAAAAAAAAAAAAAAAAAAAAAAAAAAAAAAAAAAAAAAAAAAAAAAAAAAAAAAAAAAAAAAAAAAAAAAAAAAAAAAAAAAAAAAAAAAAAAAAAAAAAAAAAAAAAAAAAAAAAAAAAAAAAAAAAAAAAAAAAAAAAAAAAAAAAAAAAAAAAAAAAAAAAAAAAAAAAAAAAAAAAAAAAAAAAAAAAAAAAAAAAAAAAAAAAAAAAAAAAAAAAAAAAAAAAAAAAAAAAAAAAAAAAAAAAAAAAAAAAAAAAAAAAAAAAAAAAAAAAAAAAAAAAAAAAAAAAAAAAAAAAAAAAAAAAAAAAAAAAAAAAAAAAAAAAAAAAAAAAAAAAAAAAAAAAAAAAAAAAAAAAAAAAAAAAAAAAAAAAAAAAAAAAAAAAAAAAAAAAAAAAAAAAAAAAAAAAAAAAAAAAAAAAAAAAAAAAAAAAAAAAAAAAAAAAAAAAAAAAAAAAAAAAAAAAAAAAAAAAAAAAAAAAAAAAAAAAAAAAAAAAAAAAAAAAAAAAAAAAAAAAAAAAAAAAAAAAAAAAAAAAAAAAAAAAAAAAAAAAAAAAAAAAAAAAAAAAAAAAAAAAAAAAAAAAAAAAAAAAAAAAAAAAAAAAAAAAAAAAAAAAAAAAAAAAAAAAAAAAAAAAAAAAAAAAAAAAAAAAAAAAAAAAAAAAAAAAAAAAAAAAAAAAAAAAAAAAAAAAAAAAAAAAAAAAAAAAAAAAAAAAAAAAAAAAAAAAAAAAAAAAAAAAAAAAAAAAAAAAAAAAAAAAAAAAAAAAAAAAAAAAAAAAAAAAAAAAAAAAAAAAAAAAAAAAAAAAAAAAAAAAAAAAAAAAAAAAAAAAAAAAAAAAAAAAAAAAAAAAAAAAAAAAAAAAAAAAAAAAAAAAAAAAAAAAAAAAAAAAAAAAAAAAAAAAAAAAAAAAAAAAAAAAAAAAAAAAAAAAAAAAAAAAAAAAAAAAAAAAAAAAAAAAAAAAAAAAAAAAAAAAAAAAAAAAAAAAAAAAAAAAAAAAAAAAAAAAAAAAAAAAAAAAAAAAAAAAAAAAAAAAAAAAAAAAAAAAAAAAAAAAAAAAAAAAAAAAAAAAAAAAAAAAAAAAAAAAAAAAAAAAAAAAAAAAAAAAAAAAAAAAAAAAAAAAAAAAAAAAAAAAAAAAAAAAAAAAAAAAAAAAAAAAAAAAAAAAAAAAAAAAAAAAAAAAAAAAAAAAAAAAAAAAAAAAAAAAAAAAAAAAAAAAAAAAAAAAAAAAAAAAAAAAAAAAAAAAAAAAAAAAAAAAAAAAAAAAAAAAAAAAAAAAAAAAAAAAAAAAAAAAAAAAAAAAAAAAAAAAAAAAAAAAAAAAAAAAAAAAAAAAAAAAAAAAAAAAAAAAAAAAAAAAAAAAAAAAAAAAAAAAAAAAAAAAAAAAAAAAAAAAAAAAAAAAAAAAAAAAAAAAAAAAAAAAAAAAAAAAAAAAAAAAAAAAAAAAAAAAAAAAAAAAAAAAAAAAAAAAAAAAAAAAAAAAAAAAAAAAAAAAAAAAAAAAAAAAAAAAAAAAAAAAAAAAAAAAAAAAAAAAAAAAAAAAAAAAAAAAAAAAAAAAAAAAAAAAAAAAAAAAAAAAAAAAAAAAAAAAAAAAAAAAAAAAAAAAAAAAAAAAAAAAAAAAAAAAAAAAAAAAAAAAAAAAAAAAAAAAAAAAAAAAAAAAAAAAAAAAAAAAAAAAAAAAAAAAAAAAAAAAAAAAAAAAAAAAAAAAAAAAAAAAAAAAAAAAAAAAAAAAAAAAAAAAAAAAAAAAAAAAAAAAAAAAAAAAAAAAAAAAAAAAAAAAAAAAAAAAAAAAAAAAAAAAAAAAAAAAAAAAAAAAAAAAAAAAAAAAAAAAAAAAAAAAAAAAAAAAAAAAAAAAAAAAAAAAAAAAAAAAAAAAAAAAAAAAAAAAAAAAAAAAAAAAAAAAAAAAAAAAAAAAAAAAAAAAAAAAAAAAAAAAAAAAAAAAAAAAAAAAAAAAAAAAAAAAAAAAAAAAAAAAAAAAAAAAAAAAAAAAAAAAAAAAAAAAAAAAAAAAAAAAAAAAAAAAAAAAAAAAAAAAAAAAAAAAAAAAAAAAAAAAAAAAAAAAAAAAAAAAAAAAAAAAAAAAAAAAAAAAAAAAAAAAAAAAAAAAAAAAAAAAAAAAAAAAAAAAAAAAAAAAAAAAAAAAAAAAAAAAAAAAAAAAAAAAAAAAAAAAAAAAAAAAAAAAAAAAAAAAAAAAAAAAAAAAAAAAAAAAAAAAAAAAAAAAAAAAAAAAAAAAAAAAAAAAAAAAAAAAAAAAAAAAAAAAAAAAAAAAAAAAAAAAAAAAAAAAAAAAAAAAAAAAAAAAAAAAAAAAAAAAAAAAAAAAAAAAAAAAAAAAAAAAAAAAAAAAAAAAAAAAAAAAAAAAAAAAAAAAAAAAAAAAAAAAAAAAAAAAAAAAAAAAAAAAAAAAAAAAAAAAAAAAAAAAAAAAAAAAAAAAAAAAAAAAAAAAAAAAAAAAAAAAAAAAAAAAAAAAAAAAAAAAAAAAAAAAAAAAAAAAAAAAAAAAAAAAAAAAAAAAAAAAAAAAAAAAAAAAAAAAAAAAAAAAAAAAAAAAAAAAAAAAAAAAAAAAAAAAAAAAAAAAAAAAAAAAAAAAAAAAAAAAAAAAAAAAAAAAAAAAAAAAAAAAAAAAAAAAAAAAAAAAAAAAAAAAAAAAAAAAAAAAAAAAAAAAAAAAAAAAAAAAAAAAAAAAAAAAAAAAAAAAAAAAAAAAAAAAAAAAAAAAAAAAAAAAAAAAAAAAAAAAAAAAAAAAAAAAAAAAAAAAAAAAAAAAAAAAAAAAAAAAAAAAAAAAAAAAAAAAAAAAAAAAAAAAAAAAAAAAAAAAAAAAAAAAAAAAAAAAAAAAAAAAAAAAAAAAAAAAAAAAAAAAAAAAAAAAAAAAAAAAAAAAAAAAAAAAAAAAAAAAAAAAAAAAAAAAAAAAAAAAAAAAAAAAAAAAAAAAAAAAAAAAAAAAAAAAAAAAAAAAAAAAAAAAAAAAAAAAAAAAAAAAAAAAAAACAAAAAAAAAAAAAAAAAAAAAAAAAAAAAAAAAAAAAAAAAAAAAAAAAAAAAAAAAAAAAAAAAAAAAAAAAAAAAAAAAAAAAAAAAAAAAAAAAAAAAAAAAAAAAAAAAAAAAAAAAAAAAAAAAAAAAAAAAAAAAAAAAAAAAAAAAAAAAAAAAAAAAAAAAAAAAAAAAAAAAAAAAAAAAAAAAAAAAAAAAAAAAAAAAAAAAAAAAAAAAAAAAAAAAAAAAAAAAAAAAAAAAAAAAAAAAAAAAAAAAAAAAAAAAAAAAAAAAAAAAAAAAAAAAAAAAAAAAAAAAAAAAAAAAAAAAAAAAAAAAAAAAAAAAAAAAAAAAAAAAAAAAAAAAAAAAAAAAAAAAAAAAAAAAAAAAAAAAAAAAAAAAAAAAAAAAAAAAAAAAAAAAAAAAAAAAAAAAAAAAAAAAAAAAAAAAAAAAAAAAAAAAAAAAAAAAAAAAAAAAAAAAAAAAAAAAAAAAAAAAAAAAAAAAAAAAAAAAAAAAAAAAAAAAAAAAAAAAAAAAAAAAAAAAAAAAAAAAAAAAAAAAAAAAAAAAAAAAAAAAAAAAAAAAAAAAAAAAAAAAAAAAAAAAAAAAAAAAAAAAAAAAAAAAAAAAAAAAAAAAAAAAAAAAAAAAAAAAAAAAAAAAAAAAAAAAAAAAAAAAAAAAAAAAAAAAAAAAAAAAAAAAAAAAAAAAAAAAAAAAAAAAAAAAAAAAAAAAAAAAAAAAAAAAAAAAAAAAAAAAAAAAAAAAAAAAAAAAAAAAAAAAAAAAAAAAAAAAAAAAAAAAAAAAAAAAAAAAAAAAAAAAAAAAAAAAAAAAAAAAAAAAAAAAAAAAAAAAAAAAAAAAAAAAAAAAAAAAAAAAAAAAAAAAAAAAAAAAAAAAAAAAAAAAAAAAAAAAAAAAAAAAAAAAAAAAAAAAAAAAAAAAAAAAAAAAAAAAAAAAAAAAAAAAAAAAAAAAAAAAAAAAAAAAAAAAAAAAAAAAAAAAAAAAAAAAAAAAAAAAAAAAAAAAAAAAAAAAAAAAAAAAAAAAAAAAAAAAAAAAAAAAAAAAAAAAAAAAAAAAAAAAAAAAAAAAAAAAAAAAAAAAAAAAAAAAAAAAAAAAAAAAAAAAAAAAAAAAAAAAAAAAAAAAAAAAAAAAAAAAAAAAAAAAAAAAAAAAAAAAAAAAAAAAAAAAAAAAAAAAAAAAAAAAAAAAAAAAAAAAAAAAAAAAAAAAAAAAAAAAAAAAAAAAAAAAAAAAAAAAAAAAAAAAAAAAAAAAAAAAAAAAAAAAAAAAAAAAAAAAAAAAAAAAAAAAAAAAAAAAAAAAAAAAAAAAAAAAAAAAAAAAAAAAAAAAAAAAAAAAAAAAAAAAAAAAAAAAAAAAAAAAAAAAAAAAAAAAAAAAAAAAAAAAAAAAAAAAAAAAAAAAAAAAAAAAAAAAAAAAAAAAAAAAAAAAAAAAAAAAAAAAAAAAAAAAAAAAAAAAAAAAAAAAAAAAAAAAAAAAAAAAAAAAAAAAAAAAAAAAAAAAAAAAAAAAAAAAAAAAAAAAAAAAAAAAAAAAAAAAAAAAAAAAAAAAAAAAAAAAAAAAAAAAAAAAAAAAAAAAAAAAAAAAAAAAAAAAAAAAAAAAAAAAAAAAAAAAAAAAAAAAAAAAAAAAAAAAAAAAAAAAAAAAAAAAAAAAAAAAAAAAAAAAAAAAAAAAAAAAAAAAAAAAAAAAAAAAAAAAAAAAAAAAAAAAAAAAAAAAAAAAAAAAAAAAAAAAAAAAAAAAAAAAAAAAAAAAAAAAAAAAAAAAAAAAAAAAAAAAAAAAAAAAAAAAAAAAAAAAAAAAAAAAAAAAAAAAAAAAAAAAAAAAAAAAAAAAAAAAAAAAAAAAAAAAAAAAAAAAAAAAAAAAAAAAAAAAAAAAAAAAAAAAAAAAAAAAAAAAAAAAAAAAAAAAAAAAAAAAAAAAAAAAAAAAAAAAAAAAAAAAAAAAAAAAAAAAAAAAAAAAAAAAAAAAAAAAAAAAAAAAAAAAAAAAAAAAAAAAAAAAAAAAAAAAAAAAAAAAAAAAAAAAAAAAAAAAAAAAAAAAAAAAAAAAAAAAAAAAAAAAAAAAAAAAAAAAAAAAAAAAAAAAAAAAAAAAAAAAAAAAAAAAAAAAAAAAAAAAAAAAAAAAAAAAAAAAAAAAAAAAAAAAAAAAAAAAAAAAAAAAAAAAAAAAAAAAAAAAAAAAAAAAAAAAAAAAAAAAAAAAAAAAAAAAAAAAAAAAAAAAAAAAAAAAAAAAAAAAAAAAAAAAAAAAAAAAAAAAAAAAAAAAAAAAAAAAAAAAAAAAAAAAAAAAAAAAAAAAAAAAAAAAAAAAAAAAAAAAAAAAAAAAAAAAAAAAAAAAAAAAAAAAAAAAAAAAAAAAAAAAAAAAAAAAAAAAAAAAAAAAAAAAAAAAAAAAAAAAAAAAAAAAAAAAAAAAAAAAAAAAAAAAAAAAAAAAAAAAAAAAAAAAAAAAAAAAAAAAAAAAAAAAAAAAAAAAAAAAAAAAAAAAAAAAAAAAAAAAAAAAAAAAAAAAAAAAAAAAAAAAAAAAAAAAAAAAAAAAAAAAAAAAAAAAAAAAAAAAAAAAAAAAAAAAAAAAAAAAAAAAAAAAAAAAAAAAAAAAAAAAAAAAAAAAAAAAAAAAAAAAAAAAAAAAAAAAAAAAAAAAAAAAAAAAAAAAAAAAAAAAAAAAAAAAAAAAAAAAAAAAAAAAAAAAAAAAAAAAAAAAAAAAAAAAAAAAAAAAAAAAAAAAAAAAAAAAAAAAAAAAAAAAAAAAAAAAAAAAAAAAAAAAAAAAAAAAAAAAAAAAAAAAAAAAAAAAAAAAAAAAAAAAAAAAAAAAAAAAAAAAAAAAAAAAAAAAAAAAAAAAAAAAAAAAAAAAAAAAAAAAAAAAAAAAAAAAAAAAAAAAAAAAAAAAAAAAAAAAAAAAAAAAAAAAAAAAAAAAAAAAAAAAAAAAAAAAAAAAAAAAAAAAAAAAAAAAAAAAAAAAAAAAAAAAAAAAAAAAAAAAAAAAAAAAAAAAAAAAAAAAAAAAAAAAAAAAAAAAAAAAAAAAAAAAAAAAAAAAAAAAAAAAAAAAAAAAAAAAAAAAAAAAAAAAAAAAAAAAAAAAAAAAAAAAAAAAAAAAAAAAAAAAAAAAAAAAAAAAAAAAAAAAAAAAAAAAAAAAAAAAAAAAAAAAAAAAAAAAAAAAAAAAAAAAAAAAAAAAAAAAAAAAAAAAAAAAAAAAAAAAAAAAAAAAAAAAAAAAAAAAAAAAAAAAAAAAAAAAAAAAAAAAAAAAAAAAAAAAAAAAAAAAAAAAAAAAAAAAAAAAAAAAAAAAAAAAAAAAAAAAAAAAAAAAAAAAAAAAAAAAAAAAAAAAAAAAAAAAAAAAAAAAAAAAAAAAAAAAAAAAAAAAAAAAAAAAAAAAAAAAAAAAAAAAAAAAAAAAAAAAAAAAAAAAAAAAAAAAAAAAAAAAAAAAAAAAAAAAAAAAAAAAAAAAAAAAAAAAAAAAAAAAAAAAAAAAAAAAAAAAAAAAAAAAAAAAAAAAAAAAAAAAAAAAAAAAAAAAAAAAAAAAAAAAAAAAAAAAAAAAAAAAAAAAAAAAAAAAAAAAAAAAAAAAAAAAAAAAAAAAAAAAAAAAAAAAAAAAAAAAAAAAAAAAAAAAAAAAAAAAAAAAAAAAAAAAAAAAAAAAAAAAAAAAAAAAAAAAAAAAAAAAAAAAAAAAAAAAAAAAAAAAAAAAAAAAAAAAAAAAAAAAAAAAAAAAAAAAAAAAAAAAAAAAAAAAAAAAAAAAAAAAAAAAAAAAAAAAAAAAAAAAAAAAAAAAAAAAAAAAAAAAAAAAAAAAAAAAAAAAAAAAAAAAAAAAAAAAAAAAAAAAAAAAAAAAAAAAAAAAAAAAAAAAAAAAAAAAAAAAAAAAAAAAAAAAAAAAAAAAAAAAAAAAAAAAAAAAAAAAAAAAAAAAAAAAAAAAAAAAAAAAAAAAAAAAAAAAAAAAAAAAAAAAAAAAAAAAAAAAAAAAAAAAAAAAAAAAAAAAAAAAAAAAAAAAAAAAAAAAAAAAAAAAAAAAAAAAAAAAAAAAAAAAAAAAAAAAAAAAAAAAAAAAAAAAAAAAAAAAAAAAAAAAAAAAAAAAAAAAAAAAAAAAAAAAAAAAAAAAAAAAAAAAAAAAAAAAAAAAAAAAAAAAAAAAAAAAAAAAAAAAAAAAAAAAAAAAAAAAAAAAAAAAAAAAAAAAAAAAAAAAAAAAAAAAAAAAAAAAAAAAAAAAAAAAAAAAAAAAAAAAAAAAAAAAAAAAAAAAAAAAAAAAAAAAAAAAAAAAAAAAAAAAAAAAAAAAAAAAAAAAAAAAAAAAAAAAAAAAAAAAAAAAAAAAAAAAAAAAAAAAAAAAAAAAAAAAAAAAAAAAAAAAAAAAAAAAAAAAAAAAAAAAAAAAAAAAAAAAAAAAAAAAAAAAAAAAAAAAAAAAAAAAAAAAAAAAAAAAAAAAAAAAAAAAAAAAAAAAAAAAAAAAAAAAAAAAAAAAAAAAAAAAAAAAAAAAAAAAAAAAAAAAAAAAAAAAAAAAAAAAAAAAAAAAAAAAAAAAAAAAAAAAAAAAAAAAAAAAAAAAAAAAAAAAAAAAAAAAAAAAAAAAAAAAAAAAAAAAAAAAAAAAAAAAAAAAAAAAAAAAAAAAAAAAAAAAAAAAAAAAAAAAAAAAAAAAAAAAAAAAAAAAAAAAAAAAAAAAAAAAAAAAAAAAAAAAAAAAAAAAAAAAAAAAAAAAAAAAAAAAAAAAAAAAAAAAAAAAAAAAAAAAAAAAAAAAAAAAAAAAAAAAAAAAAAAAAAAAAAAAAAAAAAAAAAAAAAAAAAAAAAAAAAAAAAAAAAAAAAAAAAAAAAAAAAAAAAAAAAAAAAAAAAAAAAAAAAAAAAAAAAAAAAAAAAAAAAAAAAAAAAAAAAAAAAAAAAAAAAAAAAAAAAAAAAAAAAAAAAAAAAAAAAAAAAAAAAAAAAAAAAAAAAAAAAAAAAAAAAAAAAAAAAAAAAAAAAAAAAAAAAAAAAAAAAAAAAAAAAAAACAAAAAAAAAAAAAAAAAAAAAAAAAAAAAAAAAAAAAAAAAAAAAAAAAAAAAAAAAAAAAAAAAAAAAAAAAAAAAAAAAAAAAAAAAAAAAAAAAAAAAAAAAAAAAAAAAAAAAAAAAAAAAAAAAAAAAAAAAAAAAAAAAAAAAAAAAAAAAAAAAAAAAAAAAAAAAAAAAAAAAAAAAAAAAAAAAAAAAAAAAAAAAAAAAAAAAAAAAAAAAAAAAAAAAAAAAAAAAAAAAAAAAAAAAAAAAAAAAAAAAAAAAAAAAAAAAAAAAAAAAAAAAAAAAAAAAAAAAAAAAAAAAAAAAAAAAAAAAAAAAAAAAAAAAAAAAAAAAAAAAAAAAAAAAAAAAAAAAAAAAAAAAAAAAAAAAAAAAAAAAAAAAAAAAAAAAAAAAAAAAAAAAAAAAAAAAAAAAAAAAAAAAAAAAAAAAAAAAAAAAAAAAAAAAAAAAAAAAAAAAAAAAAAAAAAAAAAAAAAAAAAAAAAAAAAAAAAAAAAAAAAAAAAAAAAAAAAAAAAAAAAAAAAAAAAAAAAAAAAAAAAAAAAAAAAAAAAAAAAAAAAAAAAAAAAAAAAAAAAAAAAAAAAAAAAAAAAAAAAAAAAAAAAAAAAAAAAAAAAAAAAAAAAAAAAAAAAAAAAAAAAAAAAAAAAAAAAAAAAAAAAAAAAAAAAAAAAAAAAAAAAAAAAAAAAAAAAAAAAAAAAAAAAAAAAAAAAAAAAAAAAAAAAAAAAAAAAAAAAAAAAAAAAAAAAAAAAAAAAAAAAAAAAAAAAAAAAAAAAAAAAAAAAAAAAAAAAAAAAAAAAAAAAAAAAAAAAAAAAAAAAAAAACAAAAAAAAAAAAAAAAAAAAAAAAAAAAAAAAAAAAAAAAAAAAAAAAAAAAAAAAAAAAAAAAAAAAAAAAAAAAAAAAAAAAAAAAAAAAAAAAAAAAAAAAAAAAAAAAAAAAAAAAAAAAAAAAAAAAAAAAAAAAAAAAAAAAAAAAAAAAAAAAAAAAAAAAAAAAAAAAAAAAAAAAAAAAAAAAAAAAAAAAAAAAAAAAAAAAAAAAAAAAAAAAAAAAAAAAAAAAAAAAAAAAAAAAAAAAAAAAAAAAAAAAAAAAAAAAAAAAAAAAAAAAAAAAAAAAAAAAAAAAAAAAAAAAAAAAAAAAAAAAAAAAAAAAAAAAAAAAAAAAAAAAAAAAAAAAAAAAAAAAAAAAAAAAAAAAAAAAAAAAAAAAAAAAAAAAAAAAAAAAAAAAAAAAAAAAAAAAAAAAAAAAAAAAAAAAAAAAAAAAAAAAAAAAAAAAAAAAAAAAAAAAAAAAAAAAAAAAAAAAAAAAAAAAAAAAAAAAAAAAAAAAAAAAAAAAAAAAAAAAAAAAAAAAAAAAAAAAAAAAAAAAAAAAAAAAAAAAAAAAAAAAAAAAAAAAAAAAAAAAAAAAAAAAAAAAAAAAAAAAAAAAAAAAAAAAAAAAAAAAAAAAAAAAAAAAAAAAAAAAAAAAAAAAAAAAAAAAAAAAAAAAAAAAAAAAAAAAAAAAAAAAAAAAAAAAAAAAAAAAAAAAAAAAAAAAAAAAAAAAAAAAAAAAAAAAAAAAAAAAAAAAAAAAAAAAAAAAAAAAAAAAAAAAAAAAAAAAAAAAAAAAAAAAAAAAAAAAAAAAAAAAAAAAAAAAAAAAAAAAAAAAAAAAAAAAAAAAAAAAAAAAAAAAAAAAAAAAAAAAAAAAAAAAAAAAAAAAAAAAAAAAAAAAAAAAAAAAAAAAAAAAAAAAAAAAAAAAAAAAAAAAAAAAAAAAAAAAAAAAAAAAAAAAAAAAAAAAAAAAAAAAAAAAAAAAAAAAAAAAAAAAAAAAAAAAAAAAAAAAAAAAAAAAAAAAAAAAAAAAAAAAAAAAAAAAAAAAAAAAAAAAAAAAAAAAAAAAAAAAAAAAAAAAAAAAAAAAAAAAAAAAAAAAAAAAAAAAAAAAAAAAAAAAAAAAAAAAAAAAAAAAAAAAAAAAAAAAAAAAAAAAAAAAAAAAAAAAAAAAAAAAAAAAAAAAAAAAAAAAAAAAAAAAAAAAAAAAAAAAAAAAAAAAAAAAAAAAAAAAAAAAAAAAAAAAAAAAAAAAAAAAAAAAAAAAAAAAAAAAAAAAAAAAAAAAAAAAAAAAAAAAAAAAAAAAAAAAAAAAAAAAAAAAAAAAAAAAAAAAAAAAAAAAAAAAAAAAAAAAAAAAAAAAAAAAAAAAAAAAAAAAAAAAAAAAAAAAAAAAAAAAAAAAAAAAAAAAAAAAAAAAAAAAAAAAAAAAAAAAAAAAAAAAAAAAAAAAAAAAAAAAAAAAAAAAAAAAAAAAAAAAAAAAAAAAAAAAAAAAAAAAAAAAAAAAAAAAAAAAAAAAAAAAAAAAAAAAAAAAAAAAAAAAAAAAAAAAAAAAAAAAAAAAAAAAAAAAAAAAAAAAAAAAAAAAAAAAAAAAAAAAAAAAAAAAAAAAAAAAAAAAAAAAAAAAAAAAAAAAAAAAAAAAAAAAAAAAAAAAAAAAAAAAAAAAAAAAAAAAAAAAAAAAAAAAAAAAAAAAAAAAAAAAAAAAAAAAAAAAAAAAAAAAAAAAAAAAAAAAAAAAAAAAAAAAAAAAAAAAAAAAAAAAAAAAAAAAAAAAAAAAAAAAAAAAAAAAAAAAAAAAAAAAAAAAAAAAAAAAAAAAAAAAAAAAAAAAAAAAAAAAAAAAAAAAAAAAAAAAAAAAAAAAAAAAAAAAAAAAAAAAAAAAAAAAAAAAAAAAAAAAAAAAAAAAAAAAAAAAAAAAAAAAAAAAAAAAAAAAAAAAAAAAAAAAAAAAAAAAAAAAAAAAAAAAAAAAAAAAAAAAAAAAAAAAAAAAAAAAAAAAAAAAAAAAAAAAAAAAAAAAAAAAAAAAAAAAAAAAAAAAAAAAAAAAAAAAAAAAAAAAAAAAAAAAAAAAAAAAAAAAAAAAAAAAAAAAAAAAAAAAAAAAAAAAAAAAAAAAAAAAAAAAAAAAAAAAAAAAAAAAAAAAAAAAAAAAAAAAAAAAAAAAAAAAAAAAAAAAAAAAAAAAAAAAAAAAAAAAAAAAAAAAAAAAAAAAAAAAAAAAAAAAAAAAAAAAAAAAAAAAAAAAAAAAAAAAAAAAAAAAAAAAAAAAAAAAAAAAAAAAAAAAAAAAAAAAAAAAAAAAAAAAAAAAAAAAAAAAAAAAAAAAAAAAAAAAAAAAAAAAAAAAAAAAAAAAAAAAAAAAAAAAAAAAAAAAAAAAAAAAAAAAAAAAAAAAAAAAAAAAAAAAAAAAAAAAAAAAAAAAAAAAAAAAAAAAAAAAAAAAAAAAAAAAAAAAAAAAAAAAAAAAAAAAAAAAAAAAAAAAAAAAAAAAAAAAAAAAAAAAAAAAAAAAAAAAAAAAAAAAAAAAAAAAAAAAAAAAAAAAAAAAAAAAAAAAAAAAAAAAAAAAAAAAAAAAAAAAAAAAAAAAAAAAAAAAAAAAAAAAAAAAAAAAAAAAAAAAAAAAAAAAAAAAAAAAAAAAAAAAAAAAAAAAAAAAAAAAAAAAAAAAAAAAAAAAAAAAAAAAAAAAAAAAAAAAAAAAAAAAAAAAAAAAAAAAAAAAAAAAAAAAAAAAAAAAAAAAAAAAAAAAAAAAAAAAAAAAAAAAAAAAAAAAAAAAAAAAAAAAAAAAAAAAAAAAAAAAAAAAAAAAAAAAAAAAAAAAAAAAAAAAAAAAAAAAAAAAAAAAAAAAAAAAAAAAAAAAAAAAAAAAAAAAAAAAAAAAAAAAAAAAAAAAAAAAAAAAAAAAAAAAAAAAAAAAAAAAAAAAAAAAAAAAAAAAAAAAAAAAAAAAAAAAAAAAAAAAAAAAAAAAAAAAAAAAAAAAAAAAAAAAAAAAAAAAAAAAAAAAAAAAAAAAAAAAAAAAAAAAAAAAAAAAAAAAAAAAAAAAAAAAAAAAAAAAAAAAAAAAAAAAAAAAAAAAAAAAAAAAAAAAAAAAAAAAAAAAAAAAAAAAAAAAAAAAAAAAAAAAAAAAAAAAAAAAAAAAAAAAAAAAAAAAAAAAAAAAAAAAAAAAAAAAAAAAAAAAAAAAAAAAAAAAAAAAAAAAAAAAAAAAAAAAAAAAAAAAAAAAAAAAAAAAAAAAAAAAAAAAAAAAAAAAAAAAAAAAAAAAAAAAAAAAAAAAAAAAAAAAAAAAAAAAAAAAAAAAAAAAAAAAAAAAAAAAAAAAAAAAAAAAAAAAAAAAAAAAAAAAAAAAAAAAAAAAAAAAAAAAAAAAAAAAAAAAAAAAAAAAAAAAAAAAAAAAAAAAAAAAAAAAAAAAAAAAAAAAAAAAAAAAAAAAAAAAAAAAAAAAAAAAAAAAAAAAAAAAAAAAAAAAAAAAAAAAAAAAAAAAAAAAAAAAAAAAAAAAAAAAAAAAAAAAAAAAAAAAAAAAAAAAAAAAAAAAAAAAAAAAAAAAAAAAAAAAAAAAAAAAAAAAAAAAAAAAAAAAAAAAAAAAAAAAAAAAAAAAAAAAAAAAAAAAAAAAAAAAAAAAAAAAAAAAAAAAAAAAAAAAAAAAAAAAAAAAAAAAAAAAAAAAAAAAAAAAAAAAAAAAAAAAAAAAAAAAAAAAAAAAAAAAAAAAAAAAAAAAAAAAAAAAAAAAAAAAAAAAAAAAAAAAAAAAAA
>NW_026267125.1:0-70709 GCF_014633365.1 Diospyros lotus | reverse complement strand
TTGTTCAATCAACGATATGTCAAAATTGACTTAATAGCTTTGACGATTCCAAATCTTGGTGAAAGAGGATATTTTGATAAACTAACTACGCTAAAGAAAGTTCAATTTTTGGATTTCGGGAAGTTTAGAAAACTTGAGTTTTAGCCATGGGTCCATTGTAGAACACTTGAAACAAGAAAGAGTCAACTTTTGTTCAATCAATGATATGTCAAAATTGACTTAATTGCTTTTGACGATTCCAAATCTTTGGTGAAAGAGGACATTTTGATCAATAACTATGCTAAAGAAAGTTCAATTTTGGATTTCGGGAGGTTTAGAATACTTGAGTTTTAGCCATGGGTCCAATGTAGAACACTTGAAACAAGAAAGAGTCAACTTTGCTCAATCAACGATATGTCAAAATTGACTTAATGGCTATTCACAAATCCAAATCTTGGTGAGAGATGACATTTTGACGAACTAATTACGCTAAAAAAAGTTTAATTTTGGATTTCGGGAAGTTTAGAAAACGTGAGTTTTACCCTTGGGTCCAATGTAGAACACTTGAAACAAGAATGAGTCAACTTTGTTCAATCAACGATATGTCAAAATTGACTTAATAGCTTTTGACGATTCCAAATCTTGGTGAAAGAGGAAATTTTGATAAACTAACTACCTAAAGAAAGTTCAAATTTTGGATTTCGGGAAGTTTCGAAACCTGAGTTTTAGCATGGGACCAATGTAGAACACTTGAAACAAGAAAAGGTTCAACTGTGTTCATAAACGATCTGCCAACATTTGACTTAATTGCTTTTGAAAATTCCAAATCTTGGTGAAAGAGGACATTTTGATAAATAACTACTCTAAACAAAGTTCAATTTTGGATTTCGGGAAGTTTAGAAAACTTGAGTTTTAGCCATGGGTCCATTGCACTTGAAACAAGAATGAGTCAACTTTGTTCAATCAACGATATGTCATAATTGACTTAATTGCTTTTAAGAATTCCAAATCTTGTTGAGAGACGACATTTTGACGAACTAATTACGCTAAAGAAAGTTCAAGTTCGGGATTTGGGACGTTATGAAAATTGAGTTTTAGCCATGGGTTCAATGTAGGACACTTGGAAACAAGAAAGAGTCAACTTTGTTCAATCAACGATATGTCAAAATTGACTTAATTGCTTATAACAATTCCAAATCCTTGGTGAGAGATGACATTTTGACGAACTAATTACGCTAAAGAAGTTTAATTTTGGATTTCGGGAAGGAGTTTAGAAACCTGAGTTTTAGCCATTGGTCTAACGTAGAACACTTGAAACAAGAAAGAGTCACTTTGTTCAATCAACGATATGTCACAATTGACTTAATAGCTTTTGACAATTCCAAATCTTGTGAAAGAGGATATTTTGTTAAACTACTTCGCTTAAAGAAAGTTCAAATTTTGGAATTTTGGGAAGTTTAGAAACTTGAGTTTTAGGGCATGGGTCCAATGTAGAACAGTTGTAGTGAAACAAGTAAGAGTCAACTTTGTTTCATTCAACGATATGACAAAATTTTAGTTAATTGCTTTTGGCCGGATTCAAATCTTGGTGAAAGAGGACATTTTGATAAACTAACTACGTCTAAAGAAAAGTTCAATTTTGGATTTCGGGAAGTTTTAGAAAACTTGAGTTTTAGCCAAGACGTCCATTGTAGAACTTGAAACAAGAAAGAGTCCCAAATTTTTTTGTTCAATCAACGATATGTCAAAATTGACTTAATGGCTTTTAACAATTCCAAATCTTGGTGAGAGACGACATTTTTGATGAACTAATTACGCTAAAGAAAGTTTAATTTTGGATTTTGGGAAGTTTAGAAAACTTGAGTTTTAGCCATGTGTCCAATGTAAGAACACTTGAAACAGAAGAAGAGTCAACTTTGTTCAATCAACGATATGTCAAAATTGACTTAATAGCTTTTGACGATTCCAAATCTTGGTGAAAGAGGGACATTTTGATAAACTAACTACGCTAAAGAAAGTTCAATTTTGGATTTCAAGAAATTTAGAAAACTTGAGTTTTAGTCATGGGTGAAAGTATAGCAAGATCGCTACGGGCAAGCAGCGTAGTTCAAAAATTTTAACCTTACCCCGATCCCGGCTATTGGATCAACGTCGAAATCAAACAATCACATACATAATAAAGTAAATCTAACCTTTAGATTTTTAAGTCGTTTGCAGATTCAAGCCGTCCAAGTGTCCGGCCTCTAATTGTGATACGCGGCGCGCGTCCGTTGGCGAGGAGAGCGGAATGGGAGTGCTAGCTCCTTCTCCTAACAAGGCTTTTGAATGGACGGGAAAAGAATCGATTTTCAACTCTTGAAAACCAACAAAATAAAAGTGGCTTAATTTGGGCATCCCATAAAAGGGCTATATATAGGGAGGCAACCACCTAGGGTTTTCCCAAACCCTAAGGGACATGGATTGGGCTAGCCCATTAATCCTAGTCCAACTAGAAATTAAAGTGGCCCAAATTTATTTATAAATATGTGGCCCAAATCTAATTCAAGCCCAAATAATTAATATTTAATATTTGGCCCAAATCTTTTTAGCCCAAATATAATATTTATTATTTAATATTTGACCCAAATCTAATTTAGCTCAAATATTTAATTTAATTTAATATTTGGCCCAAATACTTTATTTGGCCCAAGTATTAAATTAAGCCCAATTATTAAATTAGAAACTTCTTTCTAATTTAATCTTTAAGTTAGAAACTACTTTCTAATTTAATCAATTGCTATTTTAGGAAACTTTTTCCTTTATGACGACCCCTCGTCATATCGACGTCATTACGTCTGTTTTGTTCTTTTCCCGTGAGAACCTACGACGGCACAACTTCTTGCCGAAGTGTCCCACTTAACCATACGTCCGCTTTCCTAGTTTAAACCAGGGACCGTGCCTATTGCGTATGACTCATTAGGCTTCCGAATATGTTGGCAATGTGCTGGTACGAACACATAAGACAAGATTGGCCTCTAGCAAGGCATCATGCCTACCCAATTATTCAGAAGGATTCATAATCCGCAAATAACCTTTCACGAGCATGGTTACCGTGTAATACGATCCTCTCGTCAATGTATCTTATGTGATCTCAAGTATGGCGATGTGTTGCTTGATAACGATCACATGAGTTTTCTTCGGTCTTCTGGATATCTTCACTTAATAGAAAGTGAATCAATAACTCCCTATTGATCTCTTTCACCATGGCCATGGATTTAAAGTGAATATCCACCGAAGGCGCCTTAGATACATCATCCTCTATCAAGGGATAGACGAGTCCCATCTTGGTTATGCACCCATCTCCATAAGCCTCACGATATGCCCAACGATCGCCCACGTGCAGCCTTTATCTAGGCCCATCGAAACGATGTCAAAGCATATTAGTCTCCTTATGAGATGACCGTGACAACCTCAGGTCAAAGGATTAGTTACACCCATCTCGTATGAGAATTCCATCAACATATAACCAAAATGGATTCTCATGGCAAGTCATGTCCAGTGACACGTTCTCCAACATTGGTCACCTATGTACTCGTCTAGGCATCTCCATGCCTATGGATGTGAGACCCCATTGCTATCACATAGCAAAAACATAGCACATACAAGTCTTACCGCAATTGTCAATGTCCATTCTTGACATTGCTACGACTTGGGACGTTTAATGATGTCTAGAAACTGTGATGTATCATCTCACATCTTTATAAATTGTTCACAGTATACATCATATGGACTTCTATCTAGTTTCATTCAGTTATTACAATAATAACAAGAAACTAATAGAATGACTTCTTGTGAATTTGAATAACTCCTTATTCAAATAATAACATGATTACAATTGTCAGTGTACAACATGCCCAATTTGATTGGGTCTAGAGCACCTACACTAACAATCTCCCACTTGCACTAGAGCCAATCACTCATGTATCTTATACCTGATGATCGAACATGACTTTCATGTTTCCCCTGGGACAAAGCTTTAGTCAAGAGATCTACGACGTTGTCATCCGTCGACACTTTCTCTATATATGTCACCACAGCTGATAATCTCCATTATCATATGGTGATATCGCAATACAAGTTTGGTCCATTGATGAGACTGTGGTTCCTTCGCTTACGCGATGGCTCCATTGTTGTCCCAATAACTGTTATTGGATCAACAATGCTGGACACCACTTTAAGTTCATCAGAGAACTTACGGATCCATACAACCTCCTTAGCTGCTTCGAAGGTTGTTTATGTATTCGACTTCAGTTGTTAAATCTGCCACTATTTCTTGTTGGAACTCTTCCAACTCATGGCCCAGCCATATAGGCAGAATATGAATTTCAACTATACGTGATTTAAAATCATCATGGTCGAATTGGAAACTGGCATCCATGAACCCCTTCATGGTATGCTCTCATTCACCATATGGTAAAAACATCTCTTTAGTACTTCACAAGTACTTAAGAATGGTTTTCACAGCAATCCAGTGTTTCTAACCTGGATCAGCTTGATATCTACTACATATGCTCAAAGTATATGCGATATCAGGCTTCGTACATAACATGACATACATGATCGAGCCAATAGCCAAGGCATATTGTGCTCGACTCATCCTATCTCTCTCATCTTGTGTCTTCAAACACATAGCCTTGGAGAGATGTATTCCATGTGACATGGAAAGACTTCTCCTCCTAGAATCTTCCATGCTAAACCTCTTTAGCACCCTGTCAATGTACGTGCTATGGGAGAGTGCTAGCAACCTCCGGGATCTATCTCTATAGATCCTTATTCCCAGAATATAGGCTGCTTCTCCCAAATTCTTTATGGAGAAAATATTTTGAAAGCCATATTTTAACTAATTGCATCATGGGAACACCATTCCCTATGAGCAATATATTGTCCACCTATAGGACTAAAAGGACCACCACGCTCCCACTAACCTTCTTGTAAACACAAGGATCAACTTCCCTTATGTGAAAAATCAAACTTTTGATCTTTTCATCAATACATTGATTCTATCTCTGGGATGCTTGCCTTAGTCCATAAATGGACCTTTGCAAGTTGCAAATCTTATTTGCATGTTTATGAGTAACAAAACTGTCAGGCTGTGTCATATACACATCCTCGACTAGGTTTCCTTCAAGGAAAGCTATTTTGTCATCGCCATAACCCAGAGTTAATGTCAGACATTGCCTCATCATAGATAGTAGGGTCATCGTTCACAACCAAAAGCACATCTCCATGTGCCGAGATGAGAAATCCATATCTTTCTTGCTCGCGACGAACCCTCATTGACTTATGAGGTTCTTGTGTAGAAGGTTGGGGAGTTGACACAACTTCTTGTGTGTGATCTTTCTCGGGTTCCTGGAGGGGAGTATTTATTTGTGGTTCGCCTCGAATCTTATTCGAGCTTAACATTCCTCCCACTAGCCACAGCATCTAAGAATTCCTTCTCAAGGAATACCACATGCTTGGCAACAAAACACCTTTTATTCACATGGGTGGTAAAAGTAATATCCATTTGGATATCCCACAAACAGATATCTCATCGATTTGGGTTGCAGCTTATTACTGTCAACACGTTTAACATAAATTTGACAACCCCAAATCTTAAGGAAAGATAAATTTGGCTTCTTTCCTGAGTAACTGATTTACTTGGAACCCTGTTCAAAACAAAGATCGCGGTGAGGAGTGCGTATCCCCAAAATGAAATAGGGAGTTCAGCGCGACTCATCATGGACCAGACCATGTCCAACAAGGTCCTATTCCTCCTTTAGACACACCGTTCATCATTGGTGTTCCAAGTGGAGTCCATTGTAAGAGAATCTCATTCTGCTTTAGATGATTTAGAAACTCACTGTTCAAGTATTCACCATCTCGATCTGATCGAAGTACTTTGATACTTTTCCCAGTTCATTTCTTTACTTCAAATCTGAATTCTTTGAACTTTTCAAAAGCCTCAGATTTGTGTCCCATAAGATACACATAACCAAAACATGATCTATCATCAGTAAAGGTTATGAAGTAGACATACCCACCTCGAGCCTGGGCGGATATGGGCCCACACACATCAATGTGCACAAGCCGTAGCACTTATGTAGCCTCCCTTTACTTTAAAAAGAGACTTAGTCATCTTGCCAAGTAAACAAGATTTGCAAGCACCATATGATTCATAATCAAATATGCTAATTTATCCATCTTTATGCAAGTTGGATATGCAAGTCTCATTTATATGGCTAATACGACAATGCCATAAATAAGTGCTATTTAATTCACCTGATTTAAGTCGCTTAATATTTATGTTATTGATAAGAGTATCAACATCAAGGACATACAAACCATTACATATTGTTGCTTTACCATAAAACAACTCATTTTTATAAAACGAACAACTATTGTCCTTTAAATAAAAATGAATATCCATCCTTGTCAAACAAGAATTAGAAATTATATTTCTAGTCAAACTAGGATTGTAGTAACAGTTATGTAAATCTAATACAAGCCATGTGGATAATGTCAATAAATAGGTCCCTACAACTAATGGAACAACTTTTGATCCATTTACCACGTGTAGGTACACTTCTCCTATTATTAATCTCCTCGTACTCCTAAGGCCATACACAAAAGTGTAAATATGAGCACTAGATCCAGTATCTAATACCCATGTGGACTGATCAGAAGTAGATAGATTAATTCCAATAACATAAATACCTGAAGTGCCTTGAGTAGAACTCTTCTTACTTTACACCTCTCGGTTTATCATAGTAGCAATAGATCGCATCCTATTTATCCTTTTAGGTTTTGGTCTTCTGGACTTTTCTAGATTGCGCTATGGAAGAACTCTTCTTCCTTTTGGCTTTCTTACTCTTGGGCTTGCCCTTGTGCACCACGGGCCTTTCAACTAAGAGAACACTTCCCTTGGCCTATAATTAATTTTAGGCTTGGTCTCCCTTAGTATGGATAGCTACTCTCCAAGAGTCTTATCCATAACTTTTAGGGAGGGACTGTAGCACCAAGTCTGGGGTAAGTTTCTGCATCCATACCCAAGTTTAGCTCTAGCAACTTATTGATAAAACATATCATCTCTATGATATGCTTCTCAATAGATGATCCTTGAGCCTAGCCATGATCTCATAGGCATCATAACTCTTATGATGCGACCTATGTTTTGGGGTCATGGCGGCCAAGACAATGCACCAAGTGATGATCTTATCAACCTTGTGCATCGTTCAGGCCTAATGTGCTACTATTTCCTTAACTGGTGGCTTCGTAAGAAGATAGCTCTCTATCGCATAAAGAATCTTATCATACATGAGGACTATCCTTAAGATGATCTCCCAGTCATAGAAATTAGTCCGTTGAAGGTATTATTGCCCTCGAGTATCGATCTTATCGACATGTTTCCAGACATTCTGGATCAACAACTGAATAGAGATATTATTATAATCATATTGAATTACGAAATCATAAATTGCAAGAAGTAACATTTTATGATTACTCCCACTATTTTCTATGAGTTTGCCACCCTCTAGACATAACTCGGGAAATCCCGTTGGAAGATTTCCTAGCAGGCTAGGATCCCATCTCCCCTCGCACAACCTTGAGTGACTCAACAAATTGTGTTAGGATCGATTAGGTAGGTACTTGCTACCAATTGCATCTCCATGCAACTCCTAGATTCATTGGGTTGACAACTCCTTGTCAAGCACATCTTATATGACTCACAATCTTTGCCTCTATACTCAGTAAGGCCTTGAGTGACTCAACAAACCCCACATTTCTAGTTAAGTCGGACCTATCATTCAGGGACATCTCATGGCCCATGAAGCATAGGAATCATAGGTGACACATGACCTTGAGTGACTCAACAAATCAAGTGCCAGCTAGAAACATAATGCTTCATAATGATGGAAGGCAAGTTGGCTTAATATTAATGAGGGATTTATTATTTATTTATTTAGGTCTCATCACATGCAATTAATCAAATTAATAATGCATAATAAACGACTCAAACCGGTGTATGGTATAGATAACTACGACTAGTCCCCTCGAGCCATAGAAGGGAAGCTAGCGGGTCAAACCTAGGTGAAGAATCACATCTTGCTTCATAAGCACATTCTTCAAGCCTTCATTGGTCTTCGAATCTTGTCTTCAATTTGGCTCTATCTCTTGCTCTTCATATAAACTACAACTATCACTACTTTATTCTATTCTACATACATTACATAGAATCAAAAACCCCAAGTTACATTCGGGGGGAGTGAGATGAGAAGAGAATGTACATTAGAGTATAAGAGAGGCAGGACATGCAGGCCCTATTTCAAAAACCAAATTTACAAGCATTCATTCCCAACATAAAATAAATGGTCGACTCGATCCATACCATACACCCATGCAATCAATCACATTGATTCATTTAAATTATGTTAATTAATTGTCGCATCTATTTCAATTTTAATGAAACACTTTCAATAAATTGAAAATTTGTATAATTTTGGAAAAACAAAATTGTTTTAATTGTGTTGGGCTTGGGCTCCATCCATTAGTCTAACTAACAAGGCTCAACAAGCCTTGGATCAACCAATGTATGTCAAACATACATTAGCAGCCCAATAATTAAAAATAAACCAATTAACGGCCCTGGCCCAATTTTAATCACGGCCCATAAGTGTCATACACTCATGGATCGGATAAAAATAATAAAATTAGCCAAACAATTTGGTCGAGCCCCACCAAAGAGAACGGAACGCATTGGGCCACCGAAGGGTCGGCCCGGGTGCTTCACGGGGACCCCCGGGAAGGGTCAAACCGAAGCCCGAGGGAGCGGGAGGGGCTGGGAGGCGGCTGGGCAGCATGTCGAACATGCTGCCAGGCCGCAAGGCCCATGGGGCGCGTCTGGGCCGCGCCTGGGCGCTGGGCGCGGTTGAGCCGCGTCTGGGGCGCGCTGGGCGCAGCTGGGGAGCGCATGAGCCGCGCCAGGCGCGTGCTGGGTGCGCATGGGGCGCGCCTGGCGCGCGCGGCCCGGCCCGTGCGGGCGGCAGGGGCCGCGCAAGGGCGTTGGGGTCGCGCAGGTCGGCAACGCCCGCACGCAGGTCGCGGGTCGCACCCGCGGGCCGCGCGCAGGTCCCGGGTCGCGGCCGCACGCAGGTCCCGGGTCGCGGCCGTGCCCGGCCGCGCGATGCGGGCGCGCGGGCCGCTTGCGGCGCCTGCGCGCGCACGCGGCCATGCTTGGGGCCGCCTTGTGCGCGCGCGGCCGCGGCTGGGGCCGCCTGCGCGCGCGCGGCCGCGCCTGTGCGCTCCATGTCCAGTGACACGTCTTCCAACATTAGTCACCTATGTACTCGTCTAAGCATCCCCATGCCTATGGATGTGAGACCCCCATTGCTATCACATAGCAAAAACATAGCATATACAAGTCTTACCGCAATTGTCAATGTCCATTCTTGACATTGCTACGACTTGGGAGGTTTAATGATGTCTAGAAACTGTGATGCATCATCTCACATCTTTATAAATTATTCACAGTATACATCATATGGACTTCTATCTAGTTTCATTTAGTTATTACAATAATAACAAGAAACTAATAGAATGACTTCTTGTGAATTTGAATAACTCCTTATTCAAATAATAACATGATTACAATTGTCAGTGTACAACATGACCAATTTGATTGGGTCTAGAGCACCTACACTAACAATGGGTCCAATGTAGAACACTTGAAATAAGAAAGAGTCAAATTTGTTCAATCAACGATATGTCAAAATTGACTTAATGGCTTTTAACAATTCCAAATCTTGGTGAGAGACGACATTTTGACGAACTAATTACGCTAAAGAAAGTTCAATTTCGGATTTAGGGAAGTTTAGAAAACTTGAGTTTTAGCCATGAGTCCAATGTAGAACACATGAAAGAAGAAAGAGTCAACTTTGTTCAATAAACGATATGTCAAAATTGACCTAATTGCTTTTAACAATTTAAAATCTTGGTGAGAGACGACATTTTGACGAACTAATTACGCTAAAGAAAGTTTAATTTTGGATTTCGGGAAGTTTAGAAAACTTGAATTTTAGCCATGGGTCCAATGTAGAACACTTGAAACAAGAAAGAGTCAACTTCATTCAACCAACGATATCTCAAAATTGACTTAATTGCTTTTGACGATTCCAAATCTTGGTGAAAGAGGACATTTTGATAAACTAACTACGTTACAGAAAGTTCAATTTTGGATTTCGGAAAGTTTAGAAAACTTGAGTTTTAGCCATGGGTCCAATGTAGAACACTTGAAAGAAGAAAGAGTCATCTTTGTTCAATCAACGATATGTCAAAATTGACCTAATTGCTTTTGACAATTCCAAATCTTGGTGAAAGAGGACATTTTGATAAACTAACTACGCTAAAGAAAGTTCAATTTTGGATTTCGGGAAGTTTAGAAAACTTGAGTTTTAGCCATGGGTCCAATGTAGAACACTTGAAAGAAGAAAGAGTCATCTTTGTTTAATCAACGATATGTCAAAATTGACCTAATTGCTTTTGACAATTCCAAATCTTGGTGAAAGAGGACATTTTGATAAACTAACTACGCTAAAGAAAGTTCAATTTTATATTTCGGGAAGTTTATAAAACTTGAGTTTTAGCCATGGGTCCAATGTAGAACACTTGAAAGAAGAAAGAGTCAACTTTGTTCAATCAACGATATGTCAAAATTGACTGAATTGCTTTTAACAATTCAAAATCTTGGTGAGAGACAACATTCTGACGAACTAATTACGTTAAAGAAAGTTCAATTTTGGATTTCGGGAAGTTTAGAAAACTTGAGTTTTAGCCATGGGTCCAATGTAGAACACTTGAAACAAGAAAGAGTCAACTTTGTTCAACCAACGATATCTCAAAATTGACTTAATTGCTTTTGACGATTCCAAATCTGGGTGAAAGATGACATTTTCATAAACTAACTACGCTAAAGAAAGTTCAATTTTGGACTTCGGGAAGTTATTAAAACTTGAGGTTTAGCCATGGGTCCATTGTAGACGACTTGAAACAAGAATGAGTCAACTTTGTTCAATCAACGATATGTCAAAATGGACTTAATTGCTTTTGACGATTCCAAATCTTGGTGAAAGAGGACATTTTGATAAACTAACAACGCTAAAGAAAGTTCAATTTTGGATTTCGGGAAGTTTAGAAAACTTGAGTTTTAGCCATGGGTCCAATGCACTTGAAATAAGAAAGAGTCAACTTTGTTCAATCAACGATACGTCAAAATTGACTTAATTGCTTTTGACAATTCAAAATCTTGGAGAAAGAGGATATTTTGATAAACTAACTACGCTAAAGAAAGTTCAATTTTGGATTTCGGGAAATTTAGAAAACGTGAGTTTTAGCCATGGGTCCAAGGTCCCTTGAAACAAGAATGAGTCAACTTTGTTCAATCAACGATATGTCAAAATTGACTTATTTGCTTTTAACAATTCCAAATCTTGGTGAGAGACGACATTTTGACGAACTAATTACGCTAAAGAAAGTTTAATTTTGGATTTCGGGAAGTTTTGGAAAACTTGAGTTTAGCCATGAGTCCAATGTAGAACACTTGAAAGAAGAAAGAGTCAACTTTGTTCAATCAACGATATGTCAAAATTGACTTAATTGCTTTTGAACATTCCAAATCTTGGTGAAAGAGGACATTTTGAGAAACTAACTACGCTAAAGATAGTTCAATTTTGGATTTCGGAAAGTTTAGAAAACTTGAGTTTTAGCCATGGGTCCAATGTAGAACACTTGAAACAAGAAAGAGTCAAATTTGTTCAATCAACGATATGTCAAAATTGACTTAATGGCTTTTGACAATTCCAAATCTTGGTGAGAGACGACATTTTGATGAACTAATTACGCTAAAGAAAGTTTAATTTTGGATTTTGGGAAGTTTAGAAAACTTGAGTTTTAGCCATGTGTCCAATGTAGAACACTTGAAACAAGAATGAGTCAATTTTGTTCAAACAACGATATGTCAAAATTGACATAATAGCTTTTGACGATTCCAAATCTTGGTGAAAGAGGATATTTTGATAAACTAACTACGCTAAAGAAAGTTCAATTTTGGATTTCGAGAAGTTTAGAAAACTTGAGTTTTAGCCATGGGTCCTATGTAGAACACTTGAAAAAAGAAAGATTCAACTTTGTTCAATCAACTATATGTCAAAATTGACTTAATTGCTTTTGACGATTCCAAATCTTGGTGAAAGAAGACATTTTCATAAACTAACTACGCTAAAGAAAGTTCAATTTTGGATTTCGGGAAGTTTAGAAAACTTGAGTTTTAGTCATGGGTCCAATGTAGAAGACTTGAAATAAGAAAGAGTCAAATTTGTTCAATCAACGATATGTCAAAATTGACTAAATGGCATTTAACAATTCCAAATCTTGGTGAGAGACGACATTTTGACGAACTAATTACACTAAAGAAAGTTCAATTTCTGATTTCGGGAAGTTATGAAAACTTGAGTTTTAGCCATGGGTCCAATGTAGAACACTTGAAACAAGAAAGAGTCAAATTTGTTCAATCAACGATATGTCAAAATTGACTTAATGGATTTTATCAATTCCAAATCTTGGTGAGAGATGACATTTTGACGAACTAATTACGCTAAAGAAAGTTCAATTTCGGATTTCGGGAAGTTTAGAAAACTTGAGTTTTAGCCATGGGTCCAATGTAGAACACTTGAAACAAGAATGAGTCAACTTTGTTCAATCAACGATATGTCAAAATTGACTTAATTGCTTTTGACGATTTCAAATCATGGTGAAAGAGGACATTTTGATAAACTAATTACGCTAAAGAAAGTTCAATTTTGGATTACGAGAAGTTTAGAAAACTTGAGTTTTAGCCATGGGTCCAATGTCGAACACTTGAAAGAAGAAAGAGTCATCTTTGTTCAATCAACAATATGTCAAAATTGACCTAATTGCTTTTGACAATTCCAAATCTTGGTGAAAGAGAACATTTTGATAAACTAAATACGCTAAAGAAAGTTCAATTTTGGATTTCGGGAAGTTTAGAAAACTTGAGTTTTAACCATGGGTCCAACGTAGAACACTTGAAAGAAGAAAGAGTCAACTTTGTTCAATCAACGATATGTCAAAATTGACTTAATTGCTTTTAACAATTCCAAATCTTGGTGAGAGACGACATTTTGACGAACTAATTACGCTAAAGAAAGTTTAATTTTGGATTTCGGGAAGTTTAGAAAACTTGAGTTTTAGCCATGGGTCCAATGTAGAACACTTGAAACAAGAAAGAGTCAACTTTGTTCAACCAACGATATCTCAAAATTGACTTAATTGCTTTTGACGATTCCAAATCTTGGTGAAAGAGGACATTTTGATAAACTAACTACGCTAAAGAAAGTTCAATTTTGGATTTCGGAAAGTTTAGAAAACTTGAGTATTAGCCATGGGTCTAATGTAGAACACTTGAAACAAGAAAGAGTCATCTTTGTTCAATCAACGATATGTCAAAATTGACCTAATTGCTTTTGACAATTCCAAATCTTGGTGAAATAGGACATTTTGATAAACTAACTATGCTAAAGAAATTTCAATTTTGGATTTCGGGAAGTTTAGAAAACTTGAGTTTTAGCCATGGGTCCAATGTAGAACACTTGAAAGAAGAAAGAGTCATCTTTGTTCAATCAACGATATGTCAAAATTGACCTAATTGCTTTTGACAATTCCAAATCTTGGTGAAAGAGGACATTTTGATAAACTAACTACGCTAAAGAAAGTTCAATTTTATATTTCGGGAAGTTTAGAAAACTTGAGTTTTAGCCATGGGTCCAATGTAGAACACTTGGAAGAAGAAAGAGTCAACTTTGTTCAATCAACGATATGTCAAAATTGATTTAATTGCTTTTAACAATTCAAAATCTTGGTGAGAGACAACATTTTGACGAACTACTTACGTTAAAGAAAGTTCAATTTTGGATTTCGGGAAGTTTAGAAAACTTGACTTTTAGCCAAGGGTCTAATGTAGAACACTTGAAACAAGAAAGAGTCAACTTTGTTCAACCAACGATATCTCAAAATTGACTTAATTGCTTTTGACGATTCCAAATCTTGGCGAAAGATGACATTTTGATAAACTAACTACGCTAAAGAAAGTTCAATTTCGGACTTCGGGAAGTTATTAAAACTTGAGCTTTAGCCATGGGTCCATTGCAGACGACTTGAAACAAGAATGAGTCAACTTTGTTCAATCAACGATATGTCAAAATTGACTTAATTGCTTTTGACGATTCCAAATCTTGGTGAGAGACGACATTTTGACGAACTAATTACGCTAAAGAAAGTTTAATTTTGGATTTCGGGAAGTTTCAAAACTTGAGTTTTAGCCATGGGTCCAATGTAGAACACTTGAAACAAGAAAGAGTCAAATTTGTTCAATCAACGATATGTCAAAATTGACTTAATGGCTTTTAAGAATTCCAAATCTTGGTGAGAGACGACATTTTGACGAACTAATTACGCTAAAGAAAGTTCAATTTCGAATTTCGGGAAGTTTAGAAAACTTGAGTTTTAGCCATGGGTCCAATGTAGAACACTTGAAACAAGAATGAGTCAACTTTGTTCAATCAACGATATGTCAAAATTGACTTAATTGCTTTTGACCATTCCAAATCTTGGTGAAAGAGGACATTTTCATAAATAAACTAAGTACGCTAAAGAAAGTTCAATTTTGGATTTCGGGAAGTTTAGAAAACCTGAGTTTTAGCCATGGGTCCAATGTAGAACACTTGAAAAAAGAAAGAGTCAACTTTGTTCAATCAACGATATGTCAAAATAGACATAATTGCTTTTGACGATTCCAAATCTTGGTGAAGGAGGACATTTTGATAAACTAACTACGCTAAAGAAAGTTCAATTTTGGATTTCGGGAAGTTTAGAAAACTTGAGTTTTAGCCATGGGTCCAATGTTGAACACTTGAAACAAGAAAGAGTCAACTTTGTTCATCCAACGATATCTCAAAATTGACTTAATTGCTTTTGACGATTCATAATCTTGGTGAAAGATGACATTTTGATAAACTAAATACGCTAAAGAAAGTTCAATTTCGGACTTCGGGAAGTTATTAAAACTTGAGCTTTAGCCATGGGTCCATTGCAGATGACTTGAAACAAGAATGAGTCAACTTTGTTCAATCAACGATATGTCAAAATTGACTTAATTCTTTTGACGATTCCAAATCTTGGTGAGAGAAGACATTTTGACGAACTAGGTACGCTAAAGAAAGTTTAATTTTGGATTTCTGGAAGTTTAGAAAACTTGAGTTTTAGCCATGGGTCCAATGTAGAACACTTGAAACAAGAAAGAGTCAAATTTGTTCAATCAACGATATGTCAAAATTGACTTAATGGCTTTTAATAATTACAAATCTTGGTGAGAGACTACATTTTGACGAACTAATTACGCTAAAGAAAGTTCAATTTCGGATTTCAGGAAGTTTAGAAAACTTGAGTTTTAGCCATGGGTCCAATGTAGAACACTTGAAACAAGAATGAGTCAACTTTGTTCAATCAACGATATGTCAAAATTGACTTAATTGCTTTTGACGATTCCAAATCTTGGTGAAAGAGGACATTTTCATAAACTAACTACGCTAAAGAAAGTTCAATTTTGGATTTCGGGAAGTTTAGAAAACTTGAGTTTTAGCCATGGGTCCAATGCACTTGAAACAAGAATGAGTAAACTTTGTTCAATCAACGATATGTCAAAATTGACTTAATGGCTTTTTAATAATTCCAAATCTTGGTGAGAGACGACATTTTGACGAACTAATTACGCTAAAGAAAGTTTAATTTTGGATTTTGGGAAGTTTAGAAAACTTGAGTTTTAGCCATGGGTCCAATGTAGAACACTTGAAACAAGAAAGAGTCAAATTTGTTCAATCAACGATATGTCAAAATTGAGTTAATGGCTTTGAACAATTCCAAATCTTGGTGAGAGACGACATTTTGATAAACTAATTACGCTAAAGAAAGTTCAATTTCTGATTTCGGGAAGTTTAGAAAACTTGAGTTTTAGCCATGGGTCCAATGTAGAACACTTGAAACAAGAATGAGTCAACTTTGTTCAATCAAAGATATGTCAAAATTGACTTAATTGCTTTTGACGATTTCAAATCTTGCTGAAAGAGGACATTTTGATAAACTAACTACGCTAAAGAAAGTTCAATTTTTGATTTCGGGAAGTTTAGAAAACTTGAGTTTTAGCCATGGGTCCAATGTAGAACACTTGAAAGAAGAAAGAGTCATCTTTGTTCAATCAACGATATGTCAAAATTGACCTAATTGCTTTTGACAATTCCAAATCTTGGTGAAAGAGAACATTTTGATAAACTAACTATGCTCAAGAAAGTTCAATTTTGGATTCTGGGAAGTTTAGAGAACTTGAGTTTTAGCCATGGGTCCAATGTAGAACACTTGAAAGAAGAAAGAGTCAACTTTGTTCAATCAACGATATGTCAAAATTGACTTAATTGCTTTTAACAATTCCAAATATTGGTGAGAGACGACATTTTGACGAACTAATTACGCTAAAGAAAGTTTAATTTTGGATTTCGGGAAGTTTAGAAAACTTGTGTTTTAGCCATGGGTGCAATGTAGAACACTTGAAAGAAGAAGGAGTCAACTTTGTTCAACCAACGATATCTCAAAATTGACTTAATTGCTTTTGACAATTCGAAATCTTGGTGAAAGAGGATATTTTGATAAACTAACTACGCTAAAGAAAGTTCAATTTTGGATTTCGGGAAATTTAGAAAACGTGAGTTTTAGCCATGGGTCCAAGGTCCCTTGAAACAAGAATGAGTCAACTTTGTTCAATCAACGATATGTCAAAATTGACTTATTTGCTTTTAACAATTCCAAATCTTGGTGAGAGACGACATTTTGACGAACTAATTACGCTAAAGAAAGTTTAATTTTGGATTTCGGGAAGTTTAGAAAACTTGAGTTTTAGCCATGGGTCCAATGTATAACACTTGAAAGAAGAAAGAGTCAACTTTGTTCAATCAACGATATGTCAAAATTGACTTAATTGCTTTTGAACATTCCAAATCTTGGTGAAAGAGGACATTTTGAGAAACTAACTACGCTAAAGATAGTTCAATTTTGGATTTCGGAAAGTTTAGAAAACTTGAGTTTTAGCCATGGGTCCAATGTAGAACACTTGAAACAAGAAAGAGTCAAATTTGTTCAATCAACGATATGTCAAAATTGACTTAATGGCTTTTGACAATTCCAAATCTTGGTGAGAGACGACATTTTGATGAACTAAATACGCTAAAGAAAGTTTAATTTTGGATTTCGGGAAGTTTAGAAAACTTGAGTTTTAGCCATGTGTCCAATGTAGAACACTTGAAACAAGAATGAGTCAATTTTGTTCAAACAACGATATGTCAAAATTGACATAATAGCTTTTGACGATTCCAAATCTTGGTGAAAGAGGATATTTTGATAAACTAACTACGCTAAAGAAAGTTCAATTTTGGATTTCGAGAAGTTTAGAAAACTTGAGTTTTAGCCATGGGTCCAATGTAGAACACTGAAAAAAGAAAGATTCAACTTTGTCCAATCAACTATATGTCAAAATTGACTTAATTGCTTTTGACGATTCCAAATCTTGGTGAAAGAAGACATTTTCATAAACTAACTACGCTAAAGAAAGTTCAATTTTGGATTTCGGGAAGTTTAGAAAACTTGAGTTTTAGTCATGGGTCCAATGTAGAAGACTTGAAATAAGAAAGAGTCAAATTTGTTCAATCAACGATATGTCAAAATTGACTAAATGGCATTTAACAATTCCAATTCTTGGTGAGAGACGACATTTTGACGAACTAATTACAGTAAAGAAAGTTCAATTTCTGATTTCGGGAAGTTATGAAAACTTGAGTTTTAGCCATGGGTCCAATGTAGAACACTTGAAACAAGAAAGAGTCAAATTTGTTCAATCAACGATATGTCAAAATTGACTTAATGGATTTTATCAATTCCAAATCTTGGTGAGAGATGACATTTTGACGAACTAATTACGCTAAAGAAAGTTCAATTTCGGATTTCGGGAAGTTTAGAAAACTTGAGTTTTAGCCATGGGTCCAATGTAGAACACTTGAAAGAAGAATGAGTCAACTTTGTTCAATCAACGATATGTCAAAATTGACTTAATTGCTTTTGACGATTTCAAATCTTGGTGAAAGAGGACATTTTGATAAACTAATTACGCTAAAGAAAGTTCAATTTTGGATTACGGGAAGTTTAGAAAACTTGAGTTTTAGCCATGGGTCCAATGTAGAACACTTGAAAGAAGAAAGAGTCAACTTTGTTCAATCAACGATATGTCAAAATTGACTTAATTGCTTTTGACAATTCCAAATCTTGGTGAAAGAGGACATTTTGATAAACTAACTACGCTAAAGAAAGTTCAATTTTGGATTTCGGGAAGTTTAGAAAACTTGAGTTTTAGCCATGGGTCCAATGTAGAACACTTGAAACAAGAAAGAGTCAACTTTGTTCAATCAACGATATGTCAAAATTGACTTAATTGCTTTTGACAATTCCAAATCTTGGTGAGAGACGACATTTTGATGAACTAAATACGCTAAAGAAAGTTTAATTTTGGATTTCGGGAAGTTTAGAAAACTTGAGTTTTAGCCATGTGTCCAATGTAGAACACTTGAAACAAGAATGAGTCAATTTTGTTCAAATAACGATATGTCAAAATTGACATAATAGCTTTTGACGATTCCAAATCTTGGTGAAAGAGGATATTTTGATAAACTAACTACGCTAAAGAAAGTTCAATTTTGGATTTCGAGAAGTTTAGAAAACTTGAGTTTTAGCCATGGGTCCAATGTAGAACACCTGAAAAAAGAAAGATTCAACTTTGTCCAATCAACTATATGTCAAAATTGACTTAATTGCTTTTGACGATTCCAAATCTTGGTGAAAGAAGACATTTTCATAAACTAACTACGCTAAAGAAAGTTCAATTTTGGATTTCGGGAAGTTTAGAAAACTTGAGTTTTAGTCCATGGGTCCAATGTAGAAGACTTGAAATAAGAAAGAGTTAAATTTGTTCAATCAACGATATGTCAAAATTGACTAAATGGCATTTAACAATTCCAATTCTTGGTGAGAGACGACATTTTGACGAACTAATTACAGTAAAGAAAGTTCAATTTCTGATTTCGGGAAGTTATGAAAACTTGAGTTTTAGCCATGGGTCCAATGTAGAACACTTGAAACAAGAAAGAGTCAAATTTGTTCAATCAACGATATGTCAAAATTGACTTAATGGATTTTATCAATTCCAAATCTTGGTGAGAGATGACATTTTGACGAACTAATTACGCTAAAGAAAGTTCAATTTCGGATTTCGGGAAGTTTAGAAAACTTGAGTTTTAGCCATGGGTCCAATGTAGAACACTTGAAAGAAGAATGAGTCAACTTTGTTCAATCAACGATATGTCAAAATTGACTTAATTGCTTTTGACGATTTCAAATCTTGGTGAAAGAGGACATTTTGATAAACTAATTACGCTAAAGAAAGTTCAATTTTGGATTACGGGAAGTTTAGAAAACTTGAGTTTTAGCCATGGGTCCAATGTAGAACACTTGAAAGAAGAAAGAGTGAACTTTGTTCAATCAACAATATGTCAAAAGTGACTTAATTGCTTTTGACAATTCCAAATCTTGGTGAAAGAGAACATTTTGATAAACTAACTACGCTAAAGAAAGTTCAATTTTGGATTTCGGGAAGTTTAGAAAACTTGAGTTTTAGCCATGGGTCCAATGTAGAACACTTGAAAGAAGAAAAAGTCAACTTTGTTCAATCAACGATATGTCAAAATTGACTTAATTGCTTTTGACAATTCCAAATCTTGGTGAGAGACGACATTTTGATGAACTAAATACGCTAAAGAAAGTTTAATTTTGGATTTCGGGAAGTTTAGAAAACTGGAGTTTTAGCCATGTGTCCAATGTAGAACACTTGAAACAAGAATGAGTCAATTTTGTTCAATCAACGATATGTCAAAATTGACATAATAGCTTTTGACGATTCCAAATCTTGGTGAAAGAGGATATTTTGATAAACTAACTACGCTAAAGAAAGTTCAATTTTGGATTTCGAGAAGTTTAGAAAACTTGAGTTTTAGCCATGGGTCCAATGTAGAACACTTGAAACAAGAAAGAGTCAACTTTGTTCAATCAACGATATGTCAAAATTGACTTAATTGCTTTTGACAATTCCAAATCTTGGTGAAAGAGACATTTTGATAAACTAACTACGCTAAAGAAAGTTCAATTTTGGATTTCGGGAAGTTTAGAAAACTTGAGTTTTAGCCATGGGTCCAATGTAGAACACTTGAAAGAAGAAAGAGTCAACTTTGTTCAATCAACGATATGTCAAAATTGACTTAATTGCTTTTAACAATTCCAAATCTTGGTGAGAGACGACATTTTGACGAACTAATTACGCTAAAGAAAGTTCAATTTTGGATTTCGGGAAGTTTAGAAAACTTGAGTTTTAGCCATGGGTCCAATGTAGAACACTTGAAACAAGAAAGAGTCAACTTTGTTCAATCAACGATATGTCAAAATTGACTTAATTGCTTTTGACAATTCCAAATCTTGGTGAAAGAGGACATTTTGATAAACTAACTACGCTAAAGAAAGTTCAATTTTGGATTTCGGGAAGTTTAGAAAACTTGAGTTTTAGCCATGGGTCCAATGTAGAACACTTGAAACAAGAATGAGTCAACTTTGTTCAATCAACGATATGTCAAAATTGACTTAATTGCTTTTGACAATTCCAAATCTTGGTGAAAGAGGACATTTTGATAAACTAATTACGCTAAAGAAAGTTCAATTTTGGATTTCGGGAAGTTTAGAAAACTTGAGTTTTAGCCATGGGTCCAATGTAGAACACTTGAAAGAAGAAAGAGTCAACTTTGTTCAATCAACGATATGTCAAAATTGACTTAATTGCTTTTGACAATTCCAAATCTTGGTGAAAGAGGACATTTTGATAAACTAACTACGCTAAAGAAAGTTCAATTTTGGATTTCGGGAAGTTTAGAAAACTTGAGTTTTAGCCATGGGTCCAATGTAGAACACTTGAAACAAGAAAGAGTCAACTTTGTTCAATCAACGATATGTCAAAATTGACTTAATTGCTTTTGACAATTCCAAATCTTGGTGAGAGACGACATTTTGATAAACTAAATACGCTAAAGAAAGTTTAATTTTGGATTTCGGGAAGTTTAGAAAACTTGAGTTTTAGCCATGGGTCCAATGTAGAACACTTGAAACAAGAATGAGTCAACTTTGTTCAAACAACGATATGTCAAAATTGACTTAATAGCTTTTGACGATTCCAAATCTTGGTGAAAGAGGATATTTTGATAAACTAACTACGCTAAAGAAAGTTCAATTTTGGATTTCGGGAAGTTTAGAAAACTTGAGTTTTAGCCATGGGTCCAATGTAGAACACTTGAAACAAGAAAGAGTCAACTTTGTTCAATCAACGATATGTCAAAATTGACTTAATTGCTTTTGACAATTCCAAATCTTGGTGAAAGAGAACATTTTGATAAACTAACTACGCTAAAGAAAGTTCAATTTTGGATTTCGGGAAGTTTAGAAAACTTGAGTTTTAGCCATGGGTCCAATGTAGAACACTTGAAACAAGAAAGAGTCAACTTTGTTCAATCAACGATATGTCAAAATTGACTTAATTGCTTTTAACAATTCCAAATCTTGGTGAGAGACGACATTTTGACGAACTAATTACGCTAAAGAAAGTTCAATTTTGGATTTCGGGAAGTTTAGAAAACTTGAGTTTTAGCCATGGGTCCAATGTAGAACACTTGAAACAAGAAAGAGTCAACTTTGTTCAATCAACGATATGTCAAAATTGACTTAATTGCTTTTGACAATTCCAAATCTTGGTGAAAGAGGACATTTTGATAAACTAACTACGCTAAAGAAAGTTCAATTTTGGATTTCGGGAAGTTTAGAAAACTTGAGTTTTAGCCATGGGTCCAATGTAGAACACTTGAAACAAGAATGAGTCAACTTTGTTCAATCAACGATATGTCAAAATTGACTTAATTGCTTTTGACAATTCCAAATCTTGGTGAAAGAGGACATTTTGATAAACTAACTACGCTAAAGAAAGTTCAATTTTGGATTTCGGGAAGTTTAGAAAACTTGAGTTTTAGCCATGGGTCCAATGTAGAACACTTGAAACAAGAAAGAGTCAACTTTGTTCAATCAACGATATGTCAAAATTGACTTAATTGCTTTTGACAATTCCAAATCTTGGTGAAAGAGGACATTTTGATAAACTAACTACGCTAAAGAAAGTTCAATTTTGGATTTCGGGAAGTTTAGAAAACTTGAGTTTTAGCCATGGGTCCAATGTAGAACACTTGAAACAAGAATGAGTCAACTTTGTTCAATCAACGATATGTCAAAATTGACTTAATTACTTTTGACGTTTCCAAATCTTTGTGAGAGACGACATTTTGATAAACTAACTACGCTAAAGAAAGTTTAATTTTGGATTTCGGGAAGTTTAGAAAACTTGAGTTTTAGCCATGGGTCCAATGTAGAACACTTGAAACAAGAATGAGTCAACTTTGTTCAATCAACGATATGTCAAAATTGACTTAATTGCTTTTGACAATTCCAAATCTTGGTGAAAGAGGACATTTTGATAAACTAACTACGCTAAAGAAAGTTCAATTTTGGATTTCGGGAAGTTTAGAAAACTTGAGTTTTAGCCATGGGTCCAATGTAGAACACTTGAAACAAGAAAGAGTCAACTTTGTTCAATCAACGATATGTCAAAATTGACTTAATTGCTTTTGACAATTCCAAATCTTGGTGAAAGAGGACATTTTGATAAACTAACTACGCTAAAGAAAGTTCAATTTTGGATTTCGGGAAGTTTAGAAAACTTGAGTTTTAGCCATGGGTCCAATGTAGAACACTTGAAACAAGAAAGAGTCAACTTTGTTCAATCAACGATATGTCAAAATTGACTTAATTGCTTTTGACAATTCCAAATCTTGGTGAAAGAGGACATTTTGATAAACTAACTACGCTAAAGAAAGTTCAATTTTGGATTTCGGGAAGTTTAGAAAACTTGAGTTTTAGCCATGGGTCCAATGTAGAACACTTGAAACAAGAAAGAGTCAACTTTGTTCAATCAACGATATGTCAAAATTGACTTAATTGCTTTTGACAATTCCAAATCTTGGTGAGAGAGGACATTTTGATAAACTAACTACGCTAAAGAAAGTTCAATTTTGGATTTCGGGAAGTTTAGAAAACTTGAGTTTTAGCCATGGGTCCAATGTAGAACACTTGAAACAAGAATGAGTCAACTTTGTTCAATCAACGATATGTCAAAATTGACTTAATTGCTTTTGACAATTCCAAATCTTGGTGAAAGAGGACATTTTGATAAACTAACTACGCTAAAGAAAGTTCAATTTTGGATTTCGGGAAGTTTAGAAAACTTGAGTTTTAGCCATGGGTCCAATGTAGAACACTTGAAACAAGAAAGAGTCAACTTTGTTCAATCAACGATATGTCAAAATTGACTTAATTGCTTTTGACAATTCCAAATCTTGGTGAAAGAGGACATTTTGATAAACTAACTACGCTAAAGAAAGTTCAATTTTGGATTTCGGGAAGTTTAGAAAACTTGAGTTTTAGCCATGGGTCCAATGTAGAACACTTGAAACAAGAAAGAGTCAACTTTGTTCAATCAACGATATGTCAAAATTGACTTAATTGCTTTTGACAATTCCAAATCTTGGTGAAAGACGACATTTTGATAAACTAACTACGCTAAAGAAAGTTCAATTTTGGATTTCGGGAAGTTTAGAAAACTTGAGTTTTAGCCATGGGTCCAATGTAGAACACTTGAAACAAGAAAGAGTCAACTTTGTTCAATCAACGATATGTCAAAATTGACTTAATTGCTTTTGACAATTCCAAATCTTGGTGAAAGAGGACATTTTGATAAACTAACTACGCTAAAGAAAGTTCAATTTTGGATTTCGGGAAGTTTAGAAAACTTGAGTTTTAGCCATGGGTCCAATGTAGAACACTTGAAACAAGAAAGAGTCAACTTTGTTCAATCAACGATATGTCAAAATTGACTTAATTGCTTTTGACAATTCCAAATCTTGGTGAAAGAGGACATTTTGATAAACTAACTACGCTAAAGAAAGTTCAATTTTGGATTTCGGGAAGTTTAGAAAACTTGAGTTTTAGCCATGGGTCCAATGTAGAACACTTGAAACAAGAAAGAGTCAACTTTGTTCAATCAACGATATGTCAAAATTGACTTAATTGCTTTTAACAATTCCAAATCTTGGTGAAAGAGGACATTTTGATAAACTAACTACGCTAAAGAAAGTTCAATTTTGGATTTCGGGAAGTTTAGAAAACTTGAGTTTTAGCCATGGGTCCAATGTAGAACACTTGAAACAAGAAAGAGTCAACTTTGTTCAATCAACGATATGTCAAAATTGACTTAATTGCTTTTGACAATTCCAAATCTTGGTGAAAGAGGACATTTTGATAAACTAACTACGCTAAAGAAAGTTCAATTTTGGATTTCGGGAAGTTTAGAAAACTTGAGTTTTAGCCATGGGTCCAATGTAGAACACTTGAAACAAGAATGAGTCAACTTTGTTCAATCAACGATATGTCAAAATTGACTTAATTGCTTTTGACAATTCCAAATCTTGGTGAAAGAGGACATTTTGATAAACTAACTACGCTAAAGAAAGTTCAATTTTGGATTTCGGGAAGTTTAGAAAACTTGAGTTTTAGCCATGGGTCCAATGTAGAACACTTGAAACAAGAAAGAGTCAACTTTGTTCAATCAACGATATGTCAAAATTGACTTAATTGCTTTTGACAATTCCAAATCTTGGTGAAAGAGGACATTTTGATAAACTAACTACGCTAAAGAAAGTTCAATTTTGGATTTCGGGAAGTTTAGAAAACTTGAGTTTTAGCCATGGGTCCAATGTAGAACACTTGAAACAAGAAAGAGTCAACTTTGTTCAATCAACGATATGTCAAAATTGACTTAATTGCTTTTGACAATTCCAAATCTTGGTGAAAGAGGACATTTTGATAAACTAACTACGCTAAAGAAAGTTCAATTTTGGATTTCGGGAAGTTTAGAAAACTTGAGTTTTAGCCATGGGTCCAATGTAGAACACTTGAAACAAGAAAGAGTCAACTTTGTTCAATCAACGATATGTCAAAATTGACTTAATTGCTTTTGACAATTCCAAATCTTGGTGAAAGAGGACATTTTGATAAACTAACTACGCTAAAGAAAGTTCAATTTTGGATTTCGGGAAGTTTAGAAAACTTGAGTTTTAGCCATGGGTCCAATGTAGAACACTTGAAACAAGAAAGAGTCAACTTTGTTCAATCAACGATATGTCAAAATTGACTTAATTGCTTTTGACAATTCCAAATCTTGGTGAAAGAGGACATTTTGATAAACTAACTACGCTAAAGAAAGTTCAATTTTGGATTTCGGGAAGTTTAGAAAACTTGAGTTTTAGCCATGGGTCCAATGTAGAACACTTGAAACAAGAAAGAGTCAACTTTGTTCAATCAACGATATGTCAAAATTGACTTAATTGCTTTTGACAATTCCAAATCTTGGTGAAAGAGGACATTTTGATAAACTAACTACGCTAAAGAAAGTTCAATTTTGGATTTCGGGAAGTTTAGAAAACTTGAGTTTTAGCCATGGGTCCAATGTAGAACACTTGAAACAAGAAAGAGTCAACTTTGTTCAATCAACGATATGTCAAAATTGACTTAATTGCTTTTGACAATTCCAAATCTTGGTGAAAGAGGACATTTTGATAAACTAACTACGCTAAAGAAAGTTCAATTTTGGATTTCGGGAAGTTTAGAAAACTTGAGTTTTAGCCATGGGTCCAATGTAGAACACTTGAAACAAGAAAGAGTCAACTTTGTTCAATCAACGATATGTCAAAATTGACTTAATTGCTTTTGACAATTCCAAATCTTGGTGAAAGAGGACATTTTGATAAACTAACTACGCTAAAGAAAGTTCAATTTTGGATTTCGGGAAGTTTAGAAAACTTGAGTTTTAGCCATGGGTCCAATGTAGAACACTTGAAACAAGAAAGAGTCAACTTTGTTCAATCAACGATATGTCAAAATTGACTTAATTGCTTTTGACAATTCCAAATCTTGGTGAAAGAGGACATTTTGATAAACTAACTACGCTAAAGAAAGTTCAATTTTGGATTTCGGGAAGTTTAGAAAACTTGAGTTTTAGCCATGGGTCCAATGTAGAACACTTGAAACAAGAAAGAGTCAACTTTGTTCAATCAACGATATGTCAAAATTGACTTAATTGCTTTTGACAATTCCAAATCTTGGTGAAAGAGGACATTTTGATAAACTAACTACGCTAAAGAAAGTTCAATTTTGGATTTCGGGAAGTTTAGAAAACTTGAGTTTTAGCCATGGGTCCAATGTAGAACACTTGAAACAAGAAAGAGTCAACTTTGTTCAATCAACGATATGTCAAAATTGACTTAATTGCTTTTGACAATTCCAAATCTTGGTGAAAGAGGACATTTTGATAAACTAACTACGCTAAAGAAAGTTCAATTTTGGATTTCGGGAAGTTTAGAAAACTTGAGTTTTAGCCATGGGTCCAATGTAGAACACTTGAAACAAGAAAGAGTCAACTTTGTTCAATCAACGATATGTCAAAATTGACTTAATTGCTTTTGACAATTCCAAATCTTGGTGAAAGAGGACATTTTGATAAACTAACTACGCTAAAGAAAGTTCAATTTTGGATTTCGGGAAGTTTAGAAAACTTGAGTTTTAGCCATGGGTCCAATGTAGAACACTTGAAACAAGAAAGAGTCAACTTTGTTCAATCAACGATATGTCAAAATTGACTTAATTGCTTTTGACAATTCCAAATCTTGGTGAAAGAGGACATTTTGATAAACTAACTACGCTAAAGAAAGTTCAATTTTGGATTTCGGGAAGTTTAGAAAACTTGAGTTTTAGCCATGGGTCCAATGTAGAACACTTGAAACAAGAAAGAGTCAACTTTGTTCAATCAACGATATGTCAAAATTGACTTAATTGCTTTTGACAATTCCAAATCTTGGTGAAAGAGGACATTTTGATAAACTAACTACGCTAAAGAAAGTTCAATTTTGGATTTCGGGAAGTTTAGAAAACTTGAGTTTTAGCCATGGGTCCAATGTAGAACACTTGAAACAAGAAAGAGTCAACTTTGTTCAATCAACGATATGTCAAAATTGACTTAATTGCTTTTGACAATTCCAAATCTTGGTGAAAGAGGACATTTTGATAAACTAACTACGCTAAAGAAAGTTCAATTTTGGATTTCGGGAAGTTTAGAAAACTTGAGTTTTAGCCATGGGTCCAATGTAGAACACTTGAAACAAGAAAGAGTCAACTTTGTTCAATCAACGATATGTCAAAATTGACTTAATTGCTTTTGACAATTCCAAATCTTGGTGAAAGAGGACATTTTGATAAACTAACTACGCTAAAGAAAGTTCAATTTTGGATTTCGGGAAGTTTAGAAAACTTGAGTTTTAGCCATGGGTCCAATGTAGAACACTTGAAACAAGAAAGAGTCAACTTTGTTCAATCAACGATATGTCAAAATTGACTTAATTGCTTTTGACAATTCCAAATCTTGGTGAAAGAGGACATTTTGATAAACTAACTACGCTAAAGAAAGTTCAATTTTGGATTTCGGGAAGTTTAGAAAACTTGAGTTTTAGCCATGGGTCCAATGTAGAACACTTGAAACAAGAAAGAGTCAACTTTGTTCAATCAACGATATGTCAAAATTGACTTAATTGCTTTTGACAATTCCAAATCTTGGTGAAAGAGGACATTTTGATAAACTAACTACGCTAAAGAAAGTTCAATTTTGGATTTCGGGAAGTTTAGAAAACTTGAGTTTTAGCCATGGGTCCAATGTAGAACACTTGAAACAAGAAAGAGTCAACTTTGTTCAATCAACGATATGTCAAAATTGACTTAATTGCTTTTGACAATTCCAAATCTTGGTGAAAGAGGACATTTTGATAAACTAACTACGCTAAAGAAAGTTCAATTTTGGATTTCGGGAAGTTTAGAAAACTTGAGTTTTAGCCATGGGTCCAATGTAGAACACTTGAAACAAGAAAGAGTCAACTTTGTTCAATCAACGATATGTCAAAATTGACTTAATTGCTTTTGACAATTCCAAATCTTGGTGAAAGAGGACATTTTGATAAACTAACTACGCTAAAGAAAGTTCAATTTTGGATTTCGGGAAGTTTAGAAAACTTGAGTTTTAGCCATGGGTCCAATGTAGAACACTTGAAACAAGAAAGAGTCAACTTTGTTCAATCAACGATATGTCAAAATTGACTTAATTGCTTTTGACAATTCCAAATCTTGGTGAAAGAGGACATTTTGATAAACTAACTACGCTAAAGAAAGTTCAATTTTGGATTTCGGGAAGTTTAGAAAACTTGAGTTTTAGCCATGGGTCCAATGTAGAACACTTGAAACAAGAAAGAGTCAACTTTGTTCAATCAACGATATGTCAAAATTGACTTAATTGCTTTTGACAATTCCAAATCTTGGTGAAAGAGGACATTTTGATAAACTAACTACGCTAAAGAAAGTTCAATTTTGGATTTCGGGAAGTTTAGAAAACTTGAGTTTTAGCCATGGGTCCAATGTAGAACACTTGAAACAAGAAAGAGTCAACTTTGTTCAATCAACGATATGTCAAAATTGACTTAATTGCTTTTGACAATTCCAAATCTTGGTGAAAGAGGACATTTTGATAAACTAACTACGCTAAAGAAAGTTCAATTTTGGATTTCGGGAAGTTTAGAAAACTTGAGTTTTAGCCATGGGTCCAATGTAGAACACTTGAAACAAGAAAGAGTCAACTTTGTTCAATCAACGATATGTCAAAATTGACTTAATTGCTTTTGACAATTCCAAATCTTGGTGAAAGAGGACATTTTGATAAACTAACTACGCTAAAGAAAGTTCAATTTTGGATTTCGGGAAGTTTAGAAAACTTGAGTTTTAGCCATGGGTCCAATGTAGAACACTTGAAACAAGAAAGAGTCAACTTTGTTCAATCAACGATATGTCAAAATTGACTTAATTGCTTTTGACAATTCCAAATCTTGGTGAAAGAGGACATTTTGATAAACTAACTACGCTAAAGAAAGTTCAATTTTGGATTTCGGGAAGTTTAGAAAACTTGAGTTTTAGCCATGGGTCCAATGTAGAACACTTGAAACAAGAAAGAGTCAACTTTGTTCAATCAACGATATGTCAAAATTGACTTAATTGCTTTTGACAATTCCAAATCTTGGTGAAAGAGGACATTTTGATAAACTAACTACGCTAAAGAAAGTTCAATTTTGGATTTCGGGAAGTTTAGAAAACTTGAGTTTTAGCCATGGGTCCAATGTAGAACACTTGAAACAAGAAAGAGTCAACTTTGTTCAATCAACGATATGTCAAAATTGACTTAATTGCTTTTGACAATTCCAAATCTTGGTGAAAGAGGACATTTTGATAAACTAACTACGCTAAAGAAAGTTCAATTTTGGATTTCGGGAAGTTTAGAAAACTTGAGTTTTAGCCATGGGTCCAATGTAGAACACTTGAAACAAGAAAGAGTCAACTTTGTTCAATCAACGATATGTCAAAATTGACTTAATTGCTTTTGACAATTCCAAATCTTGGTGAAAGAGGACATTTTGATAAACTAACTACGCTAAAGAAAGTTCAATTTTGGATTTCGGGAAGTTTAGAAAACTTGAGTTTTAGCCATGGGTCCAATGTAGAACACTTGAAACAAGAAAGAGTCAACTTTGTTCAATCAACGATATGTCAAAATTGACTTAATTGCTTTTGACAATTCCAAATCTTGGTGAAAGAGGACATTTTGATAAACTAACTACGCTAAAGAAAGTTCAATTTTGGATTTCGGGAAGTTTAGAAAACTTGAGTTTTAGCCATGGGTCCAATGTAGAACACTTGAAACAAGAAAGAGTCAACTTTGTTCAATCAACGATATGTCAAAATTGACTTAATTGCTTTTGACAATTCCAAATCTTGGTGAAAGAGGACATTTTGATAAACTAACTACGCTAAAGAAAGTTCAATTTTGGATTTCGGGAAGTTTAGAAAACTTGAGTTTTAGCCATGGGTCCAATGTAGAACACTTGAAACAAGAAAGAGTCAACTTTGTTCAATCAACGATATGTCAAAATTGACTTAATTGCTTTTGACAATTCCAAATCTTGGTGAAAGAGGACATTTTGATAAACTAACTACGCTAAAGAAAGTTCAATTTTGGATTTCGGGAAGTTTAGAAAACTTGAGTTTTAGCCATGGGTCCAATGTAGAACACTTGAAACAAGAAAGAGTCAACTTTGTTCAATCAACGATATGTCAAAATTGACTTAATTGCTTTTGACAATTCCAAATCTTGGTGAAAGAGGACATTTTGATAAACTAACTACGCTAAAGAAAGTTCAATTTTGGATTTCGGGAAGTTTAGAAAACTTGAGTTTTAGCCATGGGTCCAATGTAGAACACTTGAAACAAGAAAGAGTCAACTTTGTTCAATCAACGATATGTCAAAATTGACTTAATTGCTTTTGACAATTCCAAATCTTGGTGAAAGAGGACATTTTGATAAACTAACTACGCTAAAGAAAGTTCAATTTTGGATTTCGGGAAGTTTAGAAAACTTGAGTTTTAGCCATGGGTCCAATGTAGAACACTTGAAACAAGAAAGAGTCAACTTTGTTCAATCAACGATATGTCAAAATTGACTTAATTGCTTTTGACAATTCCAAATCTTGGTGAAAGAGGACATTTTGATAAACTAACTACGCTAAAGAAAGTTCAATTTTGGATTTCGGGAAGTTTAGAAAACTTGAGTTTTAGCCATGGGTCCAATGTAGAACACTTGAAACAAGAAAGAGTCAACTTTGTTCAATCAACGATATGTCAAAATTGACTTAATTGCTTTTGACAATTCCAAATCTTGGTGAAAGAGGACATTTTGATAAACTAACTACGCTAAAGAAAGTTCAATTTTGGATTTCGGGAAGTTTAGAAAACTTGAGTTTTAGCCATGGGTCCAATGTAGAACACTTGAAACAAGAAAGAGTCAACTTTGTTCAATCAACGATATGTCAAAATTGACTTAATTGCTTTTGACAATTCCAAATCTTGGTGAAAGAGGACATTTTGATAAACTAACTACGCTAAAGAAAGTTCAATTTTGGATTTCGGGAAGTTTAGAAAACTTGAGTTTTAGCCATGGGTCCAATGTAGAACACTTGAAACAAGAAAGAGTCAACTTTGTTCAATCAACGATATGTCAAAATTGACTTAATTGCTTTTGACAATTCCAAATCTTGGTGAAAGAGGACATTTTGATAAACTAACTACGCTAAAGAAAGTTCAATTTTGGATTTCGGGAAGTTTAGAAAACTTGAGTTTTAGCCATGGGTCCAATGTAGAACACTTGAAACAAGAAAGAGTCAACTTTGTTCAATCAACGATATGTCAAAATTGACTTAATTGCTTTTGACAATTCCAAATCTTGGTGAAAGAGGACATTTTGATAAACTAACTACGCTAAAGAAAGTTCAATTTTGGATTTCGGGAAGTTTAGAAAACTTGAGTTTTAGCCATGGGTCCAATGTAGAACACTTGAAACAAGAAAGAGTCAACTTTGTTCAATCAACGATATGTCAAAATTGACTTAATTGCTTTTGACAATTCCAAATCTTGGTGAAAGAGGACATTTTGATAAACTAACTACGCTAAAGAAAGTTCAATTTTGGATTTCGGGAAGTTTAGAAAACTTGAGTTTTAGCCATGGGTCCAATGTAGAACACTTGAAACAAGAAAGAGTCAACTTTGTTCAATCAACGATATGTCAAAATTGACTTAATTGCTTTTGACAATTCCAAATCTTGGTGAAAGAGGACATTTTGATAAACTAACTACGCTAAAGAAAGTTCAATTTTGGATTTCGGGAAGTTTAGAAAACTTGAGTTTTAGCCATGGGTCCAATGTAGAACACTTGAAACAAGAAAGAGTCAACTTTGTTCAATCAACGATATGTCAAAATTGACTTAATTGCTTTTGACAATTCCAAATCTTGGTGAAAGAGGACATTTTGATAAACTAACTACGCTAAAGAAAGTTCAATTTTGGATTTCGGGAAGTTTAGAAAACTTGAGTTTTAGCCATGGGTCCAATGTAGAACACTTGAAACAAGAAAGAGTCAACTTTGTTCAATCAACGATATGTCAAAATTGACTTAATTGCTTTTGACAATTCCAAATCTTGGTGAAAGAGGACATTTTGATAAACTAACTACGCTAAAGAAAGTTCAATTTTGGATTTCGGGAAGTTTAGAAAACTTGAGTTTTAGCCATGGGTCCAATGTAGAACACTTGAAACAAGAAAGAGTCAACTTTGTTCAATCAACGATATGTCAAAATTGACTTAATTGCTTTTGACAATTCCAAATCTTGGTGAAAGAGGACATTTTGATAAACTAACTACGCTAAAGAAAGTTCAATTTTGGATTTCGGGAAGTTTAGAAAACTTGAGTTTTAGCCATGGGTCCAATGTAGAACACTTGAAACAAGAAAGAGTCAACTTTGTTCAATCAACGATATGTCAAAATTGACTTAATTGCTTTTGACAATTCCAAATCTTGGTGAAAGAGGACATTTTGATAAACTAACTACGCTAAAGAAAGTTCAATTTTGGATTTCGGGAAGTTTAGAAAACTTGAGTTTTAGCCATGGGTCCAATGTAGAACACTTGAAACAAGAAAGAGTCAACTTTGTTCAATCAACGATATGTCAAAATTGACTTAATTGCTTTTGACAATTCCAAATCTTGGTGAAAGAGGACATTTTGATAAACTAACTACGCTAAAGAAAGTTCAATTTTGGATTTCGGGAAGTTTAGAAAACTTGAGTTTTAGCCATGGGTCCAATGTAGAACACTTGAAACAAGAAAGAGTCAACTTTGTTCAATCAACGATATGTCAAAATTGACTTAATTGCTTTTGACAATTCCAAATCTTGGTGAAAGAGGACATTTTGATAAACTAACTACGCTAAAGAAAGTTCAATTTTGGATTTCGGGAAGTTTAGAAAACTTGAGTTTTAGCCATGGGTCCAATGTAGAACACTTGAAACAAGAAAGAGTCAACTTTGTTCAATCAACGATATGTCAAAATTGACTTAATTGCTTTTGACAATTCCAAATCTTGGTGAAAGAGGACATTTTGATAAACTAACTACGCTAAAGAAAGTTCAATTTTGGATTTCGGGAAGTTTAGAAAACTTGAGTTTTAGCCATGGGTCCAATGTAGAACACTTGAAACAAGAAAGAGTCAACTTTGTTCAATCAACGATATGTCAAAATTGACTTAATTGCTTTTGACAATTCCAAATCTTGGTGAAAGAGGACATTTTGATAAACTAACTACGCTAAAGAAAGTTCAATTTTGGATTTCGGGAAGTTTAGAAAACTTGAGTTTTAGCCATGGGTCCAATGTAGAACACTTGAAACAAGAAAGAGTCAACTTTGTTCAATCAACGATATGTCAAAATTGACTTAATTGCTTTTGACAATTCCAAATCTTGGTGAAAGAGGACATTTTGATAAACTAACTACGCTAAAGAAAGTTCAATTTTGGATTTCGGGAAGTTTAGAAAACTTGAGTTTTAGCCATGGGTCCAATGTAGAACACTTGAAACAAGAAAGAGTCAACTTTGTTCAATCAACGATATGTCAAAATTGACTTAATTGCTTTTGACAATTCCAAATCTTGGTGAAAGAGGACATTTTGATAAACTAACTACGCTAAAGAAAGTTCAATTTTGGATTTCGGGAAGTTTAGAAAACTTGAGTTTTAGCCATGGGTCCAATGTAGAACACTTGAAACAAGAAAGAGTCAACTTTGTTCAATCAACGATATGTCAAAATTGACTTAATTGCTTTTGACAATTCCAAATCTTGGTGAAAGAGGACATTTTGATAAACTAACTACGCTAAAGAAAGTTCAATTTTGGATTTCGGGAAGTTTAGAAAACTTGAGTTTTAGCCATGGGTCCAATGTAGAACACTTGAAACAAGAAAGAGTCAACTTTGTTCAATCAACGATATGTCAAAATTGACTTAATTGCTTTTGACAATTCCAAATCTTGGTGAAAGAGGACATTTTGATAAACTAACTACGCTAAAGAAAGTTCAATTTTGGATTTCGGGAAGTTTAGAAAACTTGAGTTTTAGCCATGGGTCCAATGTAGAACACTTGAAACAAGAAAGAGTCAACTTTGTTCAATCAACGATATGTCAAAATTGACTTAATTGCTTTTGACAATTCCAAATCTTGGTGAAAGAGGACATTTTGATAAACTAACTACGCTAAAGAAAGTTCAATTTTGGATTTCGGGAAGTTTAGAAAACTTGAGTTTTAGCCATGGGTCCAATGTAGAACACTTGAAACAAGAAAGAGTCAACTTTGTTCAATCAACGATATGTCAAAATTGACTTAATTGCTTTTGACAATTCCAAATCTTGGTGAAAGAGGACATTTTGATAAACTAACTACGCTAAAGAAAGTTCAATTTTGGATTTCGGGAAGTTTAGAAAACTTGAGTTTTAGCCATGGGTCCAATGTAGAACACTTGAAACAAGAAAGAGTCAACTTTGTTCAATCAACGATATGTCAAAATTGACTTAATTGCTTTTGACAATTCCAAATCTTGGTGAAAGAGGACATTTTGATAAACTAACTACGCTAAAGAAAGTTCAATTTTGGATTTCGGGAAGTTTAGAAAACTTGAGTTTTAGCCATGGGTCCAATGTAGAACACTTGAAACAAGAAAGAGTCAACTTTGTTCAATCAACGATATGTCAAAATTGACTTAATTGCTTTTGACAATTCCAAATCTTGGTGAAAGAGGACATTTTGATAAACTAACTACGCTAAAGAAAGTTCAATTTTGGATTTCGGGAAGTTTAGAAAACTTGAGTTTTAGCCATGGGTCCAATGTAGAACACTTGAAACAAGAAAGAGTCAACTTTGTTCAATCAACGATATGTCAAAATTGACTTAATTGCTTTTGACAATTCCAAATCTTGGTGAAAGAGGACATTTTGATAAACTAACTACGCTAAAGAAAGTTCAATTTTGGATTTCGGGAAGTTTAGAAAACTTGAGTTTTAGCCATGGGTCCAATGTAGAACACTTGAAACAAGAAAGAGTCAACTTTGTTCAATCAACGATATGTCAAAATTGACTTAATTGCTTTTGACAATTCCAAATCTTGGTGAAAGAGGACATTTTGATAAACTAACTACGCTAAAGAAAGTTCAATTTTGGATTTCGGGAAGTTTAGAAAACTTGAGTTTTAGCCATGGGTCCAATGTAGAACACTTGAAACAAGAAAGAGTCAACTTTGTTCAATCAACGATATGTCAAAATTGACTTAATTGCTTTTGACAATTCCAAATCTTGGTGAAAGAGGACATTTTGATAAACTAACTACGCTAAAGAAAGTTCAATTTTGGATTTCGGGAAGTTTAGAAAACTTGAGTTTTAGCCATGGGTCCAATGTAGAACACTTGAAACAAGAAAGAGTCAACTTTGTTCAATCAACGATATGTCAAAATTGACTTAATTGCTTTTGACAATTCCAAATCTTGGTGAAAGAGGACATTTTGATAAACTAACTACGCTAAAGAAAGTTCAATTTTGGATTTCGGGAAGTTTAGAAAACTTGAGTTTTAGCCATGGGTCCAATGTAGAACACTTGAAACAAGAAAGAGTCAACTTTGTTCAATCAACGATATGTCAAAATTGACTTAATTGCTTTTGACAATTCCAAATCTTGGTGAAAGAGGACATTTTGATAAACTAACTACGCTAAAGAAAGTTCAATTTTGGATTTCGGGAAGTTTAGAAAACTTGAGTTTTAGCCATGGGTCCAATGTAGAACACTTGAAACAAGAAAGAGTCAACTTTGTTCAATCAACGATATGTCAAAATTGACTTAATTGCTTTTGACAATTCCAAATCTTGGTGAAAGAGGACATTTTGATAAACTAACTACGCTAAAGAAAGTTCAATTTTGGATTTCGGGAAGTTTAGAAAACTTGAGTTTTAGCCATGGGTCCAATGTAGAACACTTGAAACAAGAAAGAGTCAACTTTGTTCAATCAACGATATGTCAAAATTGACTTAATTGCTTTTGACAATTCCAAATCTTGGTGAAAGAGGACATTTTGATAAACTAACTACGCTAAAGAAAGTTCAATTTTGGATTTCGGGAAGTTTAGAAAACTTGAGTTTTAGCCATGGGTCCAATGTAGAACACTTGAAACAAGAAAGAGTCAACTTTGTTCAATCAACGATATGTCAAAATTGACTTAATTGCTTTTGACAATTCCAAATCTTGGTGAAAGAGGACATTTTGATAAACTAACTACGCTAAAGAAAGTTCAATTTTGGATTTCGGGAAGTTTAGAAAACTTGAGTTTTAGCCATGGGTCCAATGTAGAACACTTGAAACAAGAAAGAGTCAACTTTGTTCAATCAACGATATGTCAAAATTGACTTAATTGCTTTTGACAATTCCAAATCTTGGTGAAAGAGGACATTTTGATAAACTAACTACGCTAAAGAAAGTTCAATTTTGGATTTCGGGAAGTTTAGAAAACTTGAGTTTTAGCCATGGGTCCAATGTAGAACACTTGAAACAAGAAAGAGTCAACTTTGTTCAATCAACGATATGTCAAAATTGACTTAATTGCTTTTGACAATTCCAAATCTTGGTGAAAGAGGACATTTTGATAAACTAACTACGCTAAAGAAAGTTCAATTTTGGATTTCGGGAAGTTTAGAAAACTTGAGTTTTAGCCATGGGTCCAATGTAGAACACTTGAAACAAGAAAGAGTCAACTTTGTTCAATCAACGATATGTCAAAATTGACTTAATTGCTTTTGACAATTCCAAATCTTGGTGAAAGAGGACATTTTGATAAACTAACTACGCTAAAGAAAGTTCAATTTTGGATTTCGGGAAGTTTAGAAAACTTGAGTTTTAGCCATGGGTCCAATGTAGAACACTTGAAACAAGAAAGAGTCAACTTTGTTCAATCAACGATATGTCAAAATTGACTTAATTGCTTTTGACAATTCCAAATCTTGGTGAAAGAGGACATTTTGATAAACTAACTACGCTAAAGAAAGTTCAATTTTGGATTTCGGGAAGTTTAGAAAACTTGAGTTTTAGCCATGGGTCCAATGTAGAACACTTGAAACAAGAAAGAGTCAACTTTGTTCAATCAACGATATGTCAAAATTGACTTAATTGCTTTTGACAATTCCAAATCTTGGTGAAAGAGGACATTTTGATAAACTAACTACGCTAAAGAAAGTTCAATTTTGGATTTCGGGAAGTTTAGAAAACTTGAGTTTTAGCCATGGGTCCAATGTAGAACACTTGAAACAAGAAAGAGTCAACTTTGTTCAATCAACGATATGTCAAAATTGACTTAATTGCTTTTGACAATTCCAAATCTTGGTGAAAGAGGACATTTTGATAAACTAACTACGCTAAAGAAAGTTCAATTTTGGATTTCGGGAAGTTTAGAAAACTTGAGTTTTAGCCATGGGTCCAATGTAGAACACTTGAAACAAGAAAGAGTCAACTTTGTTCAATCAACGATATGTCAAAATTGACTTAATTGCTTTTGACAATTCCAAATCTTGGTGAAAGAGGACATTTTGATAAACTAACTACGCTAAAGAAAGTTCAATTTTGGATTTCGGGAAGTTTAGAAAACTTGAGTTTTAGCCATGGGTCCAATGTAGAACACTTGAAACAAGAAAGAGTCAACTTTGTTCAATCAACGATATGTCAAAATTGACTTAATTGCTTTTGACAATTCCAAATCTTGGTGAAAGAGGACATTTTGATAAACTAACTACGCTAAAGAAAGTTCAATTTTGGATTTCGGGAAGTTTAGAAAACTTGAGTTTTAGCCATGGGTCCAATGTAGAACACTTGAAACAAGAAAGAGTCAACTTTGTTCAATCAACGATATGTCAAAATTGACTTAATTGCTTTTGACAATTCCAAATCTTGGTGAAAGAGGACATTTTGATAAACTAACTACGCTAAAGAAAGTTCAATTTTGGATTTCGGGAAGTTTAGAAAACTTGAGTTTTAGCCATGGGTCCAATGTAGAACACTTGAAACAAGAAAGAGTCAACTTTGTTCAATCAACGATATGTCAAAATTGACTTAATTGCTTTTGACAATTCCAAATCTTGGTGAAAGAGGACATTTTGATAAACTAACTACGCTAAAGAAAGTTCAATTTTGGATTTCGGGAAGTTTAGAAAACTTGAGTTTTAGCCATGGGTCCAATGTAGAACACTTGAAACAAGAAAGAGTCAACTTTGTTCAATCAACGATATGTCAAAATTGACTTAATTGCTTTTGACAATTCCAAATCTTGGTGAAAGAGGACATTTTGATAAACTAACTACGCTAAAGAAAGTTCAATTTTGGATTTCGGGAAGTTTAGAAAACTTGAGTTTTAGCCATGGGTCCAATGTAGAACACTTGAAACAAGAAAGAGTCAACTTTGTTCAATCAACGATATGTCAAAATTGACTTAATTGCTTTTGACAATTCCAAATCTTGGTGAAAGAGGACATTTTGATAAACTAACTACGCTAAAGAAAGTTCAATTTTGGATTTCGGGAAGTTTAGAAAACTTGAGTTTTAGCCATGGGTCCAATGTAGAACACTTGAAACAAGAAAGAGTCAACTTTGTTCAATCAACGATATGTCAAAATTGACTTAATTGCTTTTGACAATTCCAAATCTTGGTGAAAGAGGACATTTTGATAAACTAACTACGCTAAAGAAAGTTCAATTTTGGATTTCGGGAAGTTTAGAAAACTTGAGTTTTAGCCATGGGTCCAATGTAGAACACTTGAAACAAGAAAGAGTCAACTTTGTTCAATCAACGATATGTCAAAATTGACTTAATTGCTTTTGACAATTCCAAATCTTGGTGAAAGAGGACATTTTGATAAACTAACTACGCTAAAGAAAGTTCAATTTTGGATTTCGGGAAGTTTAGAAAACTTGAGTTTTAGCCATGGGTCCAATGTAGAACACTTGAAACAAGAAAGAGTCAACTTTGTTCAATCAACGATATGTCAAAATTGACTTAATTGCTTTTGACAATTCCAAATCTTGGTGAAAGAGGACATTTTGATAAACTAACTACGCTAAAGAAAGTTCAATTTTGGATTTCGGGAAGTTTAGAAAACTTGAGTTTTAGCCATGGGTCCAATGTAGAACACTTGAAACAAGAAAGAGTCAACTTTGTTCAATCAACGATATGTCAAAATTGACTTAATTGCTTTTGACAATTCCAAATCTTGGTGAAAGAGGACATTTTGATAAACTAACTACGCTAAAGAAAGTTCAATTTTGGATTTCGGGAAGTTTAGAAAACTTGAGTTTTAGCCATGGGTCCAATGTAGAACACTTGAAACAAGAAAGAGTCAACTTTGTTCAATCAACGATATGTCAAAATTGACTTAATTGCTTTTGACAATTCCAAATCTTGGTGAAAGAGGACATTTTGATAAACTAACTACGCTAAAGAAAGTTCAATTTTGGATTTCGGGAAGTTTAGAAAACTTGAGTTTTAGCCATGGGTCCAATGTAGAACACTTGAAACAAGAAAGAGTCAACTTTGTTCAATCAACGATATGTCAAAATTGACTTAATTGCTTTTGACAATTCCAAATCTTGGTGAAAGAGGACATTTTGATAAACTAACTACGCTAAAGAAAGTTCAATTTTGGATTTCGGGAAGTTTAGAAAACTTGAGTTTTAGCCATGGGTCCAATGTAGAACACTTGAAACAAGAAAGAGTCAACTTTGTTCAATCAACGATATGTCAAAATTGACTTAATTGCTTTTGACAATTCCAAATCTTGGTGAAAGAGGACATTTTGATAAACTAACTACGCTAAAGAAAGTTCAATTTTGGATTTCGGGAAGTTTAGAAAACTTGAGTTTTAGCCATGGGTCCAATGTAGAACACTTGAAACAAGAAAGAGTCAACTTTGTTCAATCAACGATATGTCAAAATTGACTTAATTGCTTTTGACAATTCCAAATCTTGGTGAAAGAGGACATTTTGATAAACTAACTACGCTAAAGAAAGTTCAATTTTGGATTTCGGGAAGTTTAGAAAACTTGAGTTTTAGCCATGGGTCCAATGTAGAACACTTGAAACAAGAAAGAGTCAACTTTGTTCAATCAACGATATGTCAAAATTGACTTAATTGCTTTTGACAATTCCAAATCTTGGTGAAAGAGGACATTTTGATAAACTAACTACGCTAAAGAAAGTTCAATTTTGGATTTCGGGAAGTTTAGAAAACTTGAGTTTTAGCCATGGGTCCAATGTAGAACACTTGAAACAAGAAAGAGTCAACTTTGTTCAATCAACGATATGTCAAAATTGACTTAATTGCTTTTGACAATTCCAAATCTTGGTGAAAGAGGACATTTTGATAAACTAACTACGCTAAAGAAAGTTCAATTTTGGATTTCGGGAAGTTTAGAAAACTTGAGTTTTAGCCATGGGTCCAATGTAGAACACTTGAAACAAGAAAGAGTCAACTTTGTTCAATCAACGATATGTCAAAATTGACTTAATTGCTTTTGACAATTCCAAATCTTGGTGAAAGAGGACATTTTGATAAACTAACTACGCTAAAGAAAGTTCAATTTTGGATTTCGGGAAGTTTAGAAAACTTGAGTTTTAGCCATGGGTCCAATGTAGAACACTTGAAACAAGAAAGAGTCAACTTTGTTCAATCAACGATATGTCAAAATTGACTTAATTGCTTTTGACAATTCCAAATCTTGGTGAAAGAGGACATTTTGATAAACTAACTACGCTAAAGAAAGTTCAATTTTGGATTTCGGGAAGTTTAGAAAACTTGAGTTTTAGCCATGGGTCCAATGTAGAACACTTGAAACAAGAAAGAGTCAACTTTGTTCAATCAACGATATGTCAAAATTGACTTAATTGCTTTTGACAATTCCAAATCTTGGTGAAAGAGGACATTTTGATAAACTAACTACGCTAAAGAAAGTTCAATTTTGGATTTCGGGAAGTTTAGAAAACTTGAGTTTTAGCCATGGGTCCAATGTAGAACACTTGAAACAAGAAAGAGTCAACTTTGTTCAATCAACGATATGTCAAAATTGACTTAATTGCTTTTGACAATTCCAAATCTTGGTGAAAGAGGACATTTTGATAAACTAACTACGCTAAAGAAAGTTCAATTTTGGATTTCGGGAAGTTTAGAAAACTTGAGTTTTAGCCATGGGTCCAATGTAGAACACTTGAAACAAGAAAGAGTCAACTTTGTTCAATCAACGATATGTCAAAATTGACTTAATTGCTTTTGACAATTCCAAATCTTGGTGAAAGAGGACATTTTGATAAACTAACTACGCTAAAGAAAGTTCAATTTTGGATTTCGGGAAGTTTAGAAAACTTGAGTTTTAGCCATGGGTCCAATGTAGAACACTTGAAACAAGAAAGAGTCAACTTTGTTCAATCAACGATATGTCAAAATTGACTTAATTGCTTTTGACAATTCCAAATCTTGGTGAAAGAGGACATTTTGATAAACTAACTACGCTAAAGAAAGTTCAATTTTGGATTTCGGGAAGTTTAGAAAACTTGAGTTTTAGCCATGGGTCCAATGTAGAACACTTGAAACAAGAAAGAGTCAACTTTGTTCAATCAACGATATGTCAAAATTGACTTAATTGCTTTTGACAATTCCAAATCTTGGTGAAAGAGGACATTTTGATAAACTAACTACGCTAAAGAAAGTTCAATTTTGGATTTCGGGAAGTTTAGAAAACTTGAGTTTTAGCCATGGGTCCAATGTAGAACACTTGAAACAAGAAAGAGTCAACTTTGTTCAATCAACGATATGTCAAAATTGACTTAATTGCTTTTGACAATTCCAAATCTTGGTGAAAGAGGACATTTTGATAAACTAACTACGCTAAAGAAAGTTCAATTTTGGATTTCGGGAAGTTTAGAAAACTTGAGTTTTAGCCATGGGTCCAATGTAGAACACTTGAAACAAGAAAGAGTCAACTTTGTTCAATCAACGATATGTCAAAATTGACTTAATTGCTTTTGACAATTCCAAATCTTGGTGAAAGAGGACATTTTGATAAACTAACTACGCTAAAGAAAGTTCAATTTTGGATTTCGGGAAGTTTAGAAAACTTGAGTTTTAGCCATGGGTCCAATGTAGAACACTTGAAACAAGAAAGAGTCAACTTTGTTCAATCAACGATATGTCAAAATTGACTTAATTGCTTTTGACAATTCCAAATCTTGGTGAAAGAGGACATTTTGATAAACTAACTACGCTAAAGAAAGTTCAATTTTGGATTTCGGGAAGTTTAGAAAACTTGAGTTTTAGCCATGGGTCCAATGTAGAACACTTGAAACAAGAAAGAGTCAACTTTGTTCAATCAACGATATGTCAAAATTGACTTAATTGCTTTTGACAATTCCAAATCTTGGTGAAAGAGGACATTTTGATAAACTAACTACGCTAAAGAAAGTTCAATTTTGGATTTCGGGAAGTTTAGAAAACTTGAGTTTTAGCCATGGGTCCAATGTAGAACACTTGAAACAAGAAAGAGTCAACTTTGTTCAATCAACGATATGTCAAAATTGACTTAATTGCTTTTGACAATTCCAAATCTTGGTGAAAGAGGACATTTTGATAAACTAACTACGCTAAAGAAAGTTCAATTTTGGATTTCGGGAAGTTTAGAAAACTTGAGTTTTAGCCATGGGTCCAATGTAGAACACTTGAAACAAGAAAGAGTCAACTTTGTTCAATCAACGATATGTCAAAATTGACTTAATTGCTTTTGACAATTCCAAATCTTGGTGAAAGAGGACATTTTGATAAACTAACTACGCTAAAGAAAGTTCAATTTTGGATTTCGGGAAGTTTAGAAAACTTGAGTTTTAGCCATGGGTCCAATGTAGAACACTTGAAACAAGAAAGAGTCAACTTTGTTCAATCAACGATATGTCAAAATTGACTTAATTGCTTTTGACAATTCCAAATCTTGGTGAAAGAGGACATTTTGATAAACTAACTACGCTAAAGAAAGTTCAATTTTGGATTTCGGGAAGTTTAGAAAACTTGAGTTTTAGCCATGGGTCCAATGTAGAACACTTGAAACAAGAAAGAGTCAACTTTGTTCAATCAACGATATGTCAAAATTGACTTAATTGCTTTTGACAATTCCAAATCTTGGTGAAAGAGGACATTTTGATAAACTAACTACGCTAAAGAAAGTTCAATTTTGGATTTCGGGAAGTTTAGAAAACTTGAGTTTTAGCCATGGGTCCAATGTAGAACACTTGAAACAAGAAAGAGTCAACTTTGTTCAATCAACGATATGTCAAAATTGACTTAATTGCTTTTGACAATTCCAAATCTTGGTGAAAGAGGACATTTTGATAAACTAACTACGCTAAAGAAAGTTCAATTTTGGATTTCGGGAAGTTTAGAAAACTTGAGTTTTAGCCATGGGTCCAATGTAGAACACTTGAAACAAGAAAGAGTCAACTTTGTTCAATCAACGATATGTCAAAATTGACTTAATTGCTTTTGACAATTCCAAATCTTGGTGAAAGAGGACATTTTGATAAACTAACTACGCTAAAGAAAGTTCAATTTTGGATTTCGGGAAGTTTAGAAAACTTGAGTTTTAGCCATGGGTCCAATGTAGAACACTTGAAACAAGAAAGAGTCAACTTTGTTCAATCAACGATATGTCAAAATTGACTTAATTGCTTTTGACAATTCCAAATCTTGGTGAAAGAGGACATTTTGATAAACTAACTACGCTAAAGAAAGTTCAATTTTGGATTTCGGGAAGTTTAGAAAACTTGAGTTTTAGCCATGGGTCCAATGTAGAACACTTGAAACAAGAAAGAGTCAACTTTGTTCAATCAACGATATGTCAAAATTGACTTAATTGCTTTTGACAATTCCAAATCTTGGTGAAAGAGGACATTTTGATAAACTAACTACGCTAAAGAAAGTTCAATTTTGGATTTCGGGAAGTTTAGAAAACTTGAGTTTTAGCCATGGGTCCAATGTAGAACACTTGAAACAAGAAAGAGTCAACTTTGTTCAATCAACGATATGTCAAAATTGACTTAATTGCTTTTGACAATTCCAAATCTTGGTGAAAGAGGACATTTTGATAAACTAACTACGCTAAAGAAAGTTCAATTTTGGATTTCGGGAAGTTTAGAAAACTTGAGTTTTAGCCATGGGTCCAATGTAGAACACTTGAAACAAGAAAGAGTCAACTTTGTTCAATCAACGATATGTCAAAATTGACTTAATTGCTTTTGACAATTCCAAATCTTGGTGAAAGAGGACATTTTGATAAACTAACTACGCTAAAGAAAGTTCAATTTTGGATTTCGGGAAGTTTAGAAAACTTGAGTTTTAGCCATGGGTCCAATGTAGAACACTTGAAACAAGAAAGAGTCAACTTTGTTCAATCAACGATATGTCAAAATTGACTTAATTGCTTTTGACAATTCCAAATCTTGGTGAAAGAGGACATTTTGATAAACTAACTACGCTAAAGAAAGTTCAATTTTGGATTTCGGGAAGTTTAGAAAACTTGAGTTTTAGCCATGGGTCCAATGTAGAACACTTGAAACAAGAAAGAGTCAACTTTGTTCAATCAACGATATGTCAAAATTGACTTAATTGCTTTTGACAATTCCAAATCTTGGTGAAAGAGGACATTTTGATAAACTAACTACGCTAAAGAAAGTTCAATTTTGGATTTCGGGAAGTTTAGAAAACTTGAGTTTTAGCCATGGGTCCAATGTAGAACACTTGAAACAAGAAAGAGTCAACTTTGTTCAATCAACGATATGTCAAAATTGACTTAATTGCTTTTGACAATTCCAAATCTTGGTGAAAGAGGACATTTTGATAAACTAACTACGCTAAAGAAAGTTCAATTTTGGATTTCGGGAAGTTTAGAAAACTTGAGTTTTAGCCATGGGTCCAATGTAGAACACTTGAAACAAGAAAGAGTCAACTTTGTTCAATCAACGATATGTCAAAATTGACTTAATTGCTTTTGACAATTCCAAATCTTGGTGAAAGAGGACATTTTGATAAACTAACTACGCTAAAGAAAGTTCAATTTTGGATTTCGGGAAGTTTAGAAAACTTGAGTTTTAGCCATGGGTCCAATGTAGAACACTTGAAACAAGAAAGAGTCAACTTTGTTCAATCAACGATATGTCAAAATTGACTTAATTGCTTTTGACAATTCCAAATCTTGGTGAAAGAGGACATTTTGATAAACTAACTACGCTAAAGAAAGTTCAATTTTGGATTTCGGGAAGTTTAGAAAACTTGAGTTTTAGCCATGGGTCCAATGTAGAACACTTGAAACAAGAAAGAGTCAACTTTGTTCAATCAACGATATGTCAAAATTGACTTAATTGCTTTTGACAATTCCAAATCTTGGTGAAAGAGGACATTTTGATAAACTAACTACGCTAAAGAAAGTTCAATTTTGGATTTCGGGAAGTTTAGAAAACTTGAGTTTTAGCCATGGGTCCAATGTAGAACACTTGAAACAAGAAAGAGTCAACTTTGTTCAATCAACGATATGTCAAAATTGACTTAATTGCTTTTGACAATTCCAAATCTTGGTGAAAGAGGACATTTTGATAAACTAACTACGCTAAAGAAAGTTCAATTTTGGATTTCGGGAAGTTTAGAAAACTTGAGTTTTAGCCATGGGTCCAATGTAGAACACTTGAAACAAGAAAGAGTCAACTTTGTTCAATCAACGATATGTCAAAATTGACTTAATTGCTTTTGACAATTCCAAATCTTGGTGAAAGAGGACATTTTGATAAACTAACTACGCTAAAGAAAGTTCAATTTTGGATTTCGGGAAGTTTAGAAAACTTGAGTTTTAGCCATGGGTCCAATGTAGAACACTTGAAACAAGAAAGAGTCAACTTTGTTCAATCAACGATATGTCAAAATTGACTTAATTGCTTTTGACAATTCCAAATCTTGGTGAAAGAGGACATTTTGATAAACTAACTACGCTAAAGAAAGTTCAATTTTGGATTTCGGGAAGTTTAGAAAACTTGAGTTTTAGCCATGGGTCCAATGTAGAACACTTGAAACAAGAAAGAGTCAACTTTGTTCAATCAACGATATGTCAAAATTGACTTAATTGCTTTTGACAATTCCAAATCTTGGTGAAAGAGGACATTTTGATAAACTAACTACGCTAAAGAAAGTTCAATTTTGGATTTCGGGAAGTTTAGAAAACTTGAGTTTTAGCCATGGGTCCAATGTAGAACACTTGAAACAAGAAAGAGTCAACTTTGTTCAATCAACGATATGTCAAAATTGACTTAATTGCTTTTGACAATTCCAAATCTTGGTGAAAGAGGACATTTTGATAAACTAACTACGCTAAAGAAAGTTCAATTTTGGATTTCGGGAAGTTTAGAAAACTTGAGTTTTAGCCATGGGTCCAATGTAGAACACTTGAAACAAGAAAGAGTCAACTTTGTTCAATCAACGATATGTCAAAATTGACTTAATTGCTTTTGACAATTCCAAATCTTGGTGAAAGAGGACATTTTGATAAACTAACTACGCTAAAGAAAGTTCAATTTTGGATTTCGGGAAGTTTAGAAAACTTGAGTTTTAGCCATGGGTCCAATGTAGAACACTTGAAACAAGAAAGAGTCAACTTTGTTCAATCAACGATATGTCAAAATTGACTTAATTGCTTTTGACAATTCCAAATCTTGGTGAAAGAGGACATTTTGATAAACTAACTACGCTAAAGAAAGTTCAATTTTGGATTTCGGGAAGTTTAGAAAACTTGAGTTTTAGCCATGGGTCCAATGTAGAACACTTGAAACAAGAAAGAGTCAACTTTGTTCAATCAACGATATGTCAAAATTGACTTAATTGCTTTTGACAATTCCAAATCTTGGTGAAAGAGGACATTTTGATAAACTAACTACGCTAAAGAAAGTTCAATTTTGGATTTCGGGAAGTTTAGAAAACTTGAGTTTTAGCCATGGGTCCAATGTAGAACACTTGAAACAAGAAAGAGTCAACTTTGTTCAATCAACGATATGTCAAAATTGACTTAATTGCTTTTGACAATTCCAAATCTTGGTGAAAGAGGACATTTTGATAAACTAACTACGCTAAAGAAAGTTCAATTTTGGATTTCGGGAAGTTTAGAAAACTTGAGTTTTAGCCATGGGTCCAATGTAGAACACTTGAAACAAGAAAGAGTCAACTTTGTTCAATCAACGATATGTCAAAATTGACTTAATTGCTTTTGACAATTCCAAATCTTGGTGAAAGAGGACATTTTGATAAACTAACTACGCTAAAGAAAGTTCAATTTTGGATTTCGGGAAGTTTAGAAAACTTGAGTTTTAGCCATGGGTCCAATGTAGAACACTTGAAACAAGAAAGAGTCAACTTTGTTCAATCAACGATATGTCAAAATTGACTTAATTGCTTTTGACAATTCCAAATCTTGGTGAAAGAGGACATTTTGATAAACTAACTACGCTAAAGAAAGTTCAATTTTGGATTTCGGGAAGTTTAGAAAACTTGAGTTTTAGCCATGGGTCCAATGTAGAACACTTGAAACAAGAAAGAGTCAACTTTGTTCAATCAACGATATGTCAAAATTGACTTAATTGCTTTTGACAATTCCAAATCTTGGTGAAAGAGGACATTTTGATAAACTAACTACGCTAAAGAAAGTTCAATTTTGGATTTCGGGAAGTTTAGAAAACTTGAGTTTTAGCCATGGGTCCAATGTAGAACACTTGAAACAAGAAAGAGTCAACTTTGTTCAATCAACGATATGTCAAAATTGACTTAATTGCTTTTGACAATTCCAAATCTTGGTGAAAGAGGACATTTTGATAAACTAACTACGCTAAAGAAAGTTCAATTTTGGATTTCGGGAAGTTTAGAAAACTTGAGTTTTAGCCATGGGTCCAATGTAGAACACTTGAAACAAGAAAGAGTCAACTTTGTTCAATCAACGATATGTCAAAATTGACTTAATTGCTTTTGACAATTCCAAATCTTGGTGAAAGAGGACATTTTGATAAACTAACTACGCTAAAGAAAGTTCAATTTTGGATTTCGGGAAGTTTAGAAAACTTGAGTTTTAGCCATGGGTCCAATGTAGAACACTTGAAACAAGAAAGAGTCAACTTTGTTCAATCAACGATATGTCAAAATTGACTTAATTGCTTTTGACAATTCCAAATCTTGGTGAAAGAGGACATTTTGATAAACTAACTACGCTAAAGAAAGTTCAATTTTGGATTTCGGGAAGTTTAGAAAACTTGAGTTTTAGCCATGGGTCCAATGTAGAACACTTGAAACAAGAAAGAGTCAACTTTGTTCAATCAACGATATGTCAAAATTGACTTAATTGCTTTTGACAATTCCAAATCTTGGTGAAAGAGGACATTTTGATAAACTAACTACGCTAAAGAAAGTTCAATTTTGGATTTCGGGAAGTTTAGAAAACTTGAGTTTTAGCCATGGGTCCAATGTAGAACACTTGAAACAAGAAAGAGTCAACTTTGTTCAATCAACGATATGTCAAAATTGACTTAATTGCTTTTGACAATTCCAAATCTTGGTGAAAGAGGACATTTTGATAAACTAACTACGCTAAAGAAAGTTCAATTTTGGATTTCGGGAAGTTTAGAAAACTTGAGTTTTAGCCATGGGTCCAATGTAGAACACTTGAAACAAGAAAGAGTCAACTTTGTTCAATCAACGATATGTCAAAATTGACTTAATTGCTTTTGACAATTCCAAATCTTGGTGAAAGAGGACATTTTGATAAACTAACTACGCTAAAGAAAGTTCAATTTTGGATTTCGGGAAGTTTAGAAAACTTGAGTTTTAGCCATGGGTCCAATGTAGAACACTTGAAACAAGAAAGAGTCAACTTTGTTCAATCAACGATATGTCAAAATTGACTTAATTGCTTTTGACAATTCCAAATCTTGGTGAAAGAGGACATTTTGATAAACTAACTACGCTAAAGAAAGTTCAATTTTGGATTTCGGGAAGTTTAGAAAACTTGAGTTTTAGCCATGGGTCCAATGTAGAACACTTGAAACAAGAAAGAGTCAACTTTGTTCAATCAACGATATGTCAAAATTGACTTAATTGCTTTTGACAATTCCAAATCTTGGTGAAAGAGGACATTTTGATAAACTAACTACGCTAAAGAAAGTTCAATTTTGGATTTCGGGAAGTTTAGAAAACTTGAGTTTTAGCCATGGGTCCAATGTAGAACACTTGAAACAAGAAAGAGTCAACTTTGTTCAATCAACGATATGTCAAAATTGACTTAATTGCTTTTGACAATTCCAAATCTTGGTGAAAGAGGACATTTTGATAAACTAACTACGCTAAAGAAAGTTCAATTTTGGATTTCGGGAAGTTTAGAAAACTTGAGTTTTAGCCATGGGTCCAATGTAGAACACTTGAAACAAGAAAGAGTCAACTTTGTTCAATCAACGATATGTCAAAATTGACTTAATTGCTTTTGACAATTCCAAATCTTGGTGAAAGAGGACATTTTGATAAACTAACTACGCTAAAGAAAGTTCAATTTTGGATTTCGGGAAGTTTAGAAAACTTGAGTTTTAGCCATGGGTCCAATGTAGAACACTTGAAACAAGAAAGAGTCAACTTTGTTCAATCAACGATATGTCAAAATTGACTTAATTGCTTTTGACAATTCCAAATCTTGGTGAAAGAGGACATTTTGATAAACTAACTACGCTAAAGAAAGTTCAATTTTGGATTTCGGGAAGTTTAGAAAACTTGAGTTTTAGCCATGGGTCCAATGTAGAACACTTGAAACAAGAAAGAGTCAACTTTGTTCAATCAACGATATGTCAAAATTGACTTAATTGCTTTTGACAATTCCAAATCTTGGTGAAAGAGGACATTTTGATAAACTAACTACGCTAAAGAAAGTTCAATTTTGGATTTCGGGAAGTTTAGAAAACTTGAGTTTTAGCCATGGGTCCAATGTAGAACACTTGAAACAAGAAAGAGTCAACTTTGTTCAATCAACGATATGTCAAAATTGACTTAATTGCTTTTGACAATTCCAAATCTTGGTGAAAGAGGACATTTTGATAAACTAACTACGCTAAAGAAAGTTCAATTTTGGATTTCGGGAAGTTTAGAAAACTTGAGTTTTAGCCATGGGTCCAATGTAGAACACTTGAAACAAGAAAGAGTCAACTTTGTTCAATCAACGATATGTCAAAATTGACTTAATTGCTTTTGACAATTCCAAATCTTGGTGAAAGAGGACATTTTGATAAACTAACTACGCTAAAGAAAGTTCAATTTTGGATTTCGGGAAGTTTAGAAAACTTGAGTTTTAGCCATGGGTCCAATGTAGAACACTTGAAACAAGAAAGAGTCAACTTTGTTCAATCAACGATATGTCAAAATTGACTTAATTGCTTTTGACAATTCCAAATCTTGGTGAAAGAGGACATTTTGATAAACTAACTACGCTAAAGAAAGTTCAATTTTGGATTTCGGGAAGTTTAGAAAACTTGAGTTTTAGCCATGGGTCCAATGTAGAACACTTGAAACAAGAAAGAGTCAACTTTGTTCAATCAACGATATGTCAAAATTGACTTAATTGCTTTTGACAATTCCAAATCTTGGTGAAAGAGGACATTTTGATAAACTAACTACGCTAAAGAAAGTTCAATTTTGGATTTCGGGAAGTTTAGAAAACTTGAGTTTTAGCCATGGGTCCAATGTAGAACACTTGAAACAAGAAAGAGTCAACTTTGTTCAATCAACGATATGTCAAAATTGACTTAATTGCTTTTGACAATTCCAAATCTTGGTGAAAGAGGACATTTTGATAAACTAACTACGCTAAAGAAAGTTCAATTTTGGATTTCGGGAAGTTTAGAAAACTTGAGTTTTAGCCATGGGTCCAATGTAGAACACTTGAAACAAGAAAGAGTCAACTTTGTTCAATCAACGATATGTCAAAATTGACTTAATTGCTTTTGACAATTCCAAATCTTGGTGAAAGAGGACATTTTGATAAACTAACTACGCTAAAGAAAGTTCAATTTTGGATTTCGGGAAGTTTAGAAAACTTGAGTTTTAGCCATGGGTCCAATGTAGAACACTTGAAACAAGAAAGAGTCAACTTTGTTCAATCAACGATATGTCAAAATTGACTTAATTGCTTTTGACAATTCCAAATCTTGGTGAAAGAGGACATTTTGATAAACTAACTACGCTAAAGAAAGTTCAATTTTGGATTTCGGGAAGTTTAGAAAACTTGAGTTTTAGCCATGGGTCCAATGTAGAACACTTGAAACAAGAAAGAGTCAACTTTGTTCAATCAACGATATGTCAAAATTGACTTAATTGCTTTTGACAATTCCAAATCTTGGTGAAAGAGGACATTTTGATAAACTAACTACGCTAAAGAAAGTTCAATTTTGGATTTCGGGAAGTTTAGAAAACTTGAGTTTTAGCCATGGGTCCAATGTAGAACACTTGAAACAAGAAAGAGTCAACTTTGTTCAATCAACGATATGTCAAAATTGACTTAATTGCTTTTGACAATTCCAAATCTTGGTGAAAGAGGACATTTTGATAAACTAACTACGCTAAAGAAAGTTCAATTTTGGATTTCGGGAAGTTTAGAAAACTTGAGTTTTAGCCATGGGTCCAATGTAGAACACTTGAAACAAGAAAGAGTCAACTTTGTTCAATCAACGATATGTCAAAATTGACTTAATTGCTTTTGACAATTCCAAATCTTGGTGAAAGAGGACATTTTGATAAACTAACTACGCTAAAGAAAGTTCAATTTTGGATTTCGGGAAGTTTAGAAAACTTGAGTTTTAGCCATGGGTCCAATGTAGAACACTTGAAACAAGAAAGAGTCAACTTTGTTCAATCAACGATATGTCAAAATTGACTTAATTGCTTTTGACAATTCCAAATCTTGGTGAAAGAGGACATTTTGATAAACTAACTACGCTAAAGAAAGTTCAATTTTGGATTTCGGGAAGTTTAGAAAACTTGAGTTTTAGCCATGGGTCCAATGTAGAACACTTGAAACAAGAAAGAGTCAACTTTGTTCAATCAACGATATGTCAAAATTGACTTAATTGCTTTTGACAATTCCAAATCTTGGTGAAAGAGGACATTTTGATAAACTAACTACGCTAAAGAAAGTTCAATTTTGGATTTCGGGAAGTTTAGAAAACTTGAGTTTTAGCCATGGGTCCAATGTAGAACACTTGAAACAAGAAAGAGTCAACTTTGTTCAATCAACGATATGTCAAAATTGACTTAATTGCTTTTGACAATTCCAAATCTTGGTGAAAGAGGACATTTTGATAAACTAACTACGCTAAAGAAAGTTCAATTTTGGATTTCGGGAAGTTTAGAAAACTTGAGTTTTAGCCATGGGTCCAATGTAGAACACTTGAAACAAGAAAGAGTCAACTTTGTTCAATCAACGATATGTCAAAATTGACTTAATTGCTTTTGACAATTCCAAATCTTGGTGAAAGAGGACATTTTGATAAACTAACTACGCTAAAGAAAGTTCAATTTTGGATTTCGGGAAGTTTAGAAAACTTGAGTTTTAGCCATGGGTCCAATGTAGAACACTTGAAACAAGAAAGAGTCAACTTTGTTCAATCAACGATATGTCAAAATTGACTTAATTGCTTTTGACAATTCCAAATCTTGGTGAAAGAGGACATTTTGATAAACTAACTACGCTAAAGAAAGTTCAATTTTGGATTTCGGGAAGTTTAGAAAACTTGAGTTTTAGCCATGGGTCCAATGTAGAACACTTGAAACAAGAAAGAGTCAACTTTGTTCAATCAACGATATGTCAAAATTGACTTAATTGCTTTTGACAATTCCAAATCTTGGTGAAAGAGGACATTTTGATAAACTAACTACGCTAAAGAAAGTTCAATTTTGGATTTCGGGAAGTTTAGAAAACTTGAGTTTTAGCCATGGGTCCAATGTAGAACACTTGAAACAAGAAAGAGTCAACTTTGTTCAATCAACGATATGTCAAAATTGACTTAATTGCTTTTGACAATTCCAAATCTTGGTGAAAGAGGACATTTTGATAAACTAACTACGCTAAAGAAAGTTCAATTTTGGATTTCGGGAAGTTTAGAAAACTTGAGTTTTAGCCATGGGTCCAATGTAGAACACTTGAAACAAGAAAGAGTCAACTTTGTTCAATCAACGATATGTCAAAATTGACTTAATTGCTTTTGACAATTCCAAATCTTGGTGAAAGAGGACATTTTGATAAACTAACTACGCTAAAGAAAGTTCAATTTTGGATTTCGGGAAGTTTAGAAAACTTGAGTTTTAGCCATGGGTCCAATGTAGAACACTTGAAACAAGAAAAGAGTCAACTTTGTTCAATCAACGATATGTCAAAATTGACTTAATTGCTTTTGACAATTCCAAATCTTGGTGAAAGAGGACATTTTGATAAACTAACTACGCTAAAGAAAGTTCAATTTTGGATTTCGGGAAGTTTAGAAAACTTGAGTTTTAGCCATGGGTCCAATGTAGAACACTTGAAACAAGAAAGAGTCAACTTTGTTCAATCAACGATATGTCAAAATTGACTTAATTGCTTTTGACAATTCCAAATCTTGGTGAAAGAGGACATTTTGATAAACTAACTACGCTAAAGAAAGTTCAATTTTGGATTTCGGGAAGTTTAGAAAACTTGAGTTTTAGCCATGGGTCCAATGTAGAACACTTGAAACAAGAAAGAGTCAACTTTGTTCAATCAACGATATGTCAAAATTGACTTAATTGCTTTTGACAATTCCAAATCTTGGTGAAAGAGGACATTTTGATAAACTAACTACGCTAAAGAAAGTTCAATTTTGGATTTCGGGAAGTTTAGAAAACTTGAGTTTTAGCCATGGGTCCAATGTAGAACACTTGAAACAAGAAAGAGTCAACTTTGTTCAATCAACGATATGTCAAAATTGACTTAATTGCTTTTGACAATTCCAAATCTTGGTGAAAGAGGACATTTTGATAAACTAACTACGCTAAAGAAAGTTCAATTTTGGATTTCGGGAAGTTTAGAAAACTTGAGTTTTAGCCATGGGTCCAATGTAGAACACTTGAAACAAGAAAGAGTCAACTTTGTTCAATCAACGATATGTCAAAATTGACTTAATTGCTTTTGACAATTCCAAATCTTGGTGAAAGAGGACATTTTGATAAACTAACTACGCTAAAGAAAGTTCAATTTTGGATTTCGGGAAGTTTAGAAAACTTGAGTTTTAGCCATGGGTCCAATGTAGAACACTTGAAACAAGAAAGAGTCAACTTTGTTCAATCAACGATATGTCAAAATTGACTTAATTGCTTTTGACAATTCCAAATCTTGGTGAAAGAGGACATTTTGATAAACTAACTACGCTAAAGAAAGTTCAATTTTGGATTTCGGGAAGTTTAGAAAACTTGAGTTTTAGCCATGGGTCCAATGTAGAACACTTGAAACAAGAAAGAGTCAACTTTGTTCAATCAACGATATGTCAAAATTGACTTAATTGCTTTTGACAATTCCAAATCTTGGTGAAAGAGGACATTTTGATAAACTAACTACGCTAAAGAAAGTTCAATTTTGGATTTCGGGAAGTTTAGAAAACTTGAGTTTTAGCCATGGGTCCAATGTAGAACACTTGAAACAAGAAAGAGTCAACTTTGTTCAATCAACGATATGTCAAAATTGACTTAATTGCTTTTGACAATTCCAAATCTTGGTGAAAGAGGACATTTTGATAAACTAACTACGCTAAAGAAAGTTCAATTTTGGATTTCGGGAAGTTTAGAAAACTTGAGTTTTAGCCATGGGTCCAATGTAGAACACTTGAAACAAGAAAGAGTCAACTTTGTTCAATCAACGATATGTCAAAATTGACTTAATTGCTTTTGACAATTCCAAATCTTGGTGAAAGAGGACATTTTGATAAACTAACTACGCTAAAGAAAGTTCAATTTTGGATTTCGGGAAGTTTAGAAAACTTGAGTTTTAGCCATGGGTCCAATGTAGAACACTTGAAACAAGAAAGAGTCAACTTTGTTCAATCAACGATATGTCAAAATTGACTTAATTGCTTTTGACAATTCCAAATCTTGGTGAAAGAGGACATTTTGATAAACTAACTACGCTAAAGAAAGTTCAATTTTGGATTTCGGGAAGTTTAGAAAACTTGAGTTTTAGCCATGGGTCCAATGTAGAACACTTGAAACAAGAAAGAGTCAACTTTGTTCAATCAACGATATGTCAAAATTGACTTAATTGCTTTTGACAATTCCAAATCTTGGTGAAAGAGGACATTTTGATAAACTAACTACGCTAAAGAAAGTTCAATTTTGGATTTCGGGAAGTTTAGAAAACTTGAGTTTTAGCCATGGGTCCAATGTAGAACACTTGAAACAAGAAAGAGTCAACTTTGTTCAATCAACGATATGTCAAAATTGACTTAATTGCTTTTGACAATTCCAAATCTTGGTGAAAGAGGACATTTTGATAAACTAACTACGCTAAAGAAAGTTCAATTTTGGATTTCGGGAAGTTTAGAAAACTTGAGTTTTAGCCATGGGTCCAATGTAGAACACTTGAAACAAGAAAGAGTCAACTTTGTTCAATCAACGATATGTCAAAATTGACTTAATTGCTTTTGACAATTCCAAATCTTGGTGAAAGAGGACATTTTGATAAACTAACTACGCTAAAGAAAGTTCAATTTTGGATTTCGGGAAGTTTAGAAAACTTGAGTTTTAGCCATGGGTCCAATGTAGAACACTTGAAACAAGAAAGAGTCAACTTTGTTCAATCAACGATATGTCAAAATTGACTTAATTGCTTTTGACAATTCCAAATCTTGGTGAAAGAGGACATTTTGATAAACTAACTACGCTAAAGAAAGTTCAATTTTGGATTTCGGGAAGTTTAGAAAACTTGAGTTTTAGCCATGGGTCCAATGTAGAACACTTGAAACAAGAAAGAGTCAACTTTGTTCAATCAACGATATGTCAAAATTGACTTAATTGCTTTTGACAATTCCAAATCTTGGTGAAAGAGGACATTTTGATAAACTAACTACGCTAAAGAAAGTTCAATTTTGGATTTCGGGAAGTTTAGAAAACTTGAGTTTTAGCCATGGGTCCAATGTAGAACACTTGAAACAAGAAAGAGTCAACTTTGTTCAATCAACGATATGTCAAAATTGACTTAATTGCTTTTGACAATTCCAAATCTTGGTGAAAGAGGACATTTTGATAAACTAACTACGCTAAAGAAAGTTCAATTTTGGATTTCGGGAAGTTTAGAAAACTTGAGTTTTAGCCATGGGTCCAATGTAGAACACTTGAAACAAGAAAGAGTCAACTTTGTTCAATCAACGATATGTCAAAATTGACTTAATTGCTTTTGACAATTCCAAATCTTGGTGAAAGAGGACATTTTGATAAACTAACTACGCTAAAGAAAGTTCAATTTTGGATTTCGGGAAGTTTAGAAAACTTGAGTTTTAGCCATGGGTCCAATGTAGAACACTTGAAACAAGAAAGAGTCAACTTTGTTCAATCAACGATATGTCAAAATTGACTTAATTGCTTTTGACAATTCCAAATCTTGGTGAAAGAGGACATTTTGATAAACTAACTACGCTAAAGAAAGTTCAATTTTGGATTTCGGGAAGTTTAGAAAACTTGAGTTTTAGCCATGGGTCCAATGTAGAACACTTGAAACAAGAAGAGTCAACTTTGTTCAATCAACGATATGTCAAAATTGACTTAATTGCTTTTGACAATTCCAAATCTTGGTGAAAGAGGACATTTTGATAAACTAACTACGCTAAAGAAAGTTCAATTTTGGATTTCGGGAAGTTTAGAAAACTTGAGTTTTAGCCATGGGTCCAATGTAGAACACTTGAAACAAGAAAGAGTCAACTTTGTTCAATCAACGATATGTCAAAATTGACTTAATTGCTTTTGACAATTCCAAATCTTGGTGAAAGAGGACATTTTGATAAACTAACTACGCTAAAGAAAGTTCAATTTTGGATTTCGGGAAGTTTAGAAAACTTGAGTTTTAGCCATGGGTCCAATGTAGAACACTTGAAACAAGAAAGAGTCAACTTTGTTCAATCAACGATATGTCAAAATTGACTTAATTGCTTTTGACAATTCCAAATCTTGGTGAAAGAGGACATTTTGATAAACTAACTACGCTAAAGAAAGTTCAATTTTGGATTTCGGGAAGTTTAGAAAACTTGAGTTTTAGCCATGGGTCCAATGTAGAACACTTGAAACAAGAAAGAGTCAACTTTGTTCAATCAACGATATGTCAAAATTGACTTAATTGCTTTTGACAATTCCAAATCTTGGTGAAAGAGGACATTTTGATAAACTAACTACGCTAAAGAAAGTTCAATTTTGGATTTCGGGAAGTTTAGAAAACTTGAGTTTTAGCCATGGGTCCAATGTAGAACACTTGAAACAAGAAAGAGTCAACTTTGTTCAATCAACGATATGTCAAAATTGACTTAATTGCTTTTGACAATTCCAAATCTTGGTGAAAGAGGACATTTTGATAAACTAACTACGCTAAAGAAAGTTCAATTTTGGATTTCGGGAAGTTTAGAAAACTTGAGTTTTAGCCATGGGTCCAATGTAGAACACTTGAAACAAGAAAGAGTCAACTTTGTTCAATCAACGATATGTCAAAATTGACTTAATTGCTTTTGACAATTCCAAATCTTGGTGAAAGAGGACATTTTGATAAACTAACTACGCTAAAGAAAGTTCAATTTTGGATTTCGGGAAGTTTAGAAAACTTGAGTTTTAGCCATGGGTCCAATGTAGAACACTTGAAACAAGAAAGAGTCAACTTTGTTCAATCAACGATATGTCAAAATTGACTTAATTGCTTTTGACAATTCCAAATCTTGGTGAAAGAGGACATTTTGATAAACTAACTACGCTAAAGAAAGTTCAATTTTGGATTTCGGGAAGTTTAGAAAACTTGAGTTTTAGCCATGGGTCCAATGTAGAACACTTGAAACAAGAAAGAGTCAACTTTGTTCAATCAACGATATGTCAAAATTGACTTAATTGCTTTTGACAATTCCAAATCTTGGTGAAAGAGGACATTTTGATAAACTAACTACGCTAAAGAAAGTTCAATTTTGGATTTCGGGAAGTTTAGAAAACTTGAGTTTTAGCCATGGGTCCAATGTAGAACACTTGAAACAAGAAAGAGTCAACTTTGTTCAATCAACGATATGTCAAAATTGACTTAATTGCTTTTGACAATTCCAAATCTTGGTGAAAGAGGACATTTTGATAAACTAACTACGCTAAAGAAAGTTCAATTTTGGATTTCGGGAAGTTTAGAAAACTTGAGTTTTAGCCATGGGTCCAATGTAGAACACTTGAAACAAGAATGAGTCAACTTTGTTCAATCAACGATATGTCAAAATTGACTTAATTGCTTTTGACAATTCCAAATCTTGGTGAAAGAGGACATTTTGATAAACTAACTACGCTAAAGAAAGTTCAATTTTGGATTTCGGGAAGTTTAGAAAACTTGAGTTTTAGCCATGGGTCCAATGTAGAACACTTGAAACAAGAAAGAGTCAACTTTGTTCAATCAACGATATGTCAAAATTGACTTAATTGCTTTTGACAATTCCAAATCTTGGTGAAAGAGGACATTTTGATAAACTAACTACGCTAAAGAAAGTTCAATTTTGGATTTCGGGAAGTTTAGAAAACTTGAGTTTTAGCCATGGGTCCAATGTAGAACACTTGAAACAAGAATGAGTCAACTTTGTTCAATCAACGATATGTCAAAATTGACTTAATTGCTTTTGACAATTCCAAATCTTGGTGAAAGAGGACATTTTGATAAACTAACTACGCTAAAGAAAGTTCAATTTTGGATTTCGGGAAGTTTAGAAAACTTGAGTTTTAGCCATGGGTCCAATGTAGAACACTTGAAACAAGAAAGAGTCAACTTTGTTCAATCAACGATATGTCAAAATTGACTTAATTGCTTTTGACAATTCCAAATCTTGGTGAAGAGACGACATTTTGATAAACTAACTACGCTAAAGAAAGTTCAATTTTGGATTTCGGGAAGTTTAGAAAACTTGAGTTTTAGCCATGGGTCCAATGTAGAACACTTGAAACAAGAAAGAGTCAACTTTGTTCAATCAACGATATGTCAAAATTGACTTAATTGCTTTTGACAATTCCAAATCTTGGTGAAAGAGGACATTTTGATAAACTAACTACGCTAAAGAAAGTTCAATTTTGGATTTCGGAAGTTTAGAAAACTTGAGTTTTAGCCATGGGTCCAATGTAGAACACTTGAAACAAGAAAGAGTCAACTTTGTTCAATCAACGATATGTCAAAATTGACTTAATTGCTTTTGACAATTCCAAATCTTGGTGAAAGAGGACATTTTGATAAACTAACTACGCTAAAGAAAGTTCAATTTTGGATTTCGGGAAGTTTAGAAAACTTGAGTTTTAGCCATGGGTCCAATGTAGAACACTTGAAACAAGAAAGAGTCAACTTTGTTCAATCAACGATATGTCAAAATTGACTTAATTGCTTTTGACAATTCCAAATCTTGGTGAAAGAGGACATTTTGATAAACTAACTACGCTAAAGAAAGTTCAATTTTGGATTTCGGGAAGTTTAGAAAACTTGAGTTTTAGCCATGGGTCCAATGTAGAACACTTGAAACAAGAAAGAGTCAACTTTGTTCAATCAACGATATGTCAAAATTGACTTAATTGCTTTTGACAATTCCAAATCTTGGTGAAAGAGGACATTTTGATAAACTAACTACGCTAAAGAAAGTTCAATTTTGGATTTCGGGAAGTTTAGAAAACTTGAGTTTTAGCCATGGGTCCAATGTAGAACACTTGAAACAAGAATGAGTCAACTTTGTTCAATCAACGATATGTCAAAATTGACTTAATTGCTTTTGACAATTCCAAATCTTGGTGAAAGAGGACATTTTGATAAACTAACTACGCTAAAGAAAGTTCAATTTTGGATTTCGGGAAGTTTAGAAAACTTGAGTTTTAGCCATGGGTCCAATGTAGAACACTTGAAACAAGAAAGAGTCAACTTTGTTCAATCAACGATATGTCAAAATTGACTTAATTGCTTTTGACAATTCCAAATCTTGGTGAAAGAGGACATTTTGATAAACTAACTACGCTAAAGAAAGTTCAATTTTGGATTTCGGGAAGTTTAGAAAACTTGAGTTTTAGCCATGGGTCCAATGTAGAACACTTGAAACAAGAAAGAGTCAACTTTGTTCAATCAACGATATGTCAAAATTGACTTAATTGCTTTTGACAATTCCAAATCTTGGTGAAAGAGGACATTTTGATAAACTAACTACGCTAAAGAAAGTTCAATTTTGGATTTCGGGAAGTTTAGAAAACTTGAGTTTTAGCCATGGGTCCAATGTAGAACACTTGAAACAAGAAAGAGTCAACTTTGTTCAATCAACGATATGTCAAAATTGACTTAATTGCTTTTGACAATTCCAAATCTTGGTGAAAGAGGACATTTTGATAAACTAACTACGCTAAAGAAAGTTCAATTTTGGATTTCGGGAAGTTTAGAAAACTTGAGTTTTAGCCATGGGTCCAATGTAGAACACTTGAAACAAGAATGAGTTAACTTTGTTCAATCAACGATATGTCAAAATTGACTTAATTGCTTTTGACAATTCCAAATCTTGGTGAAAGAGGACATTTTGATAAACTAACTACGCTAAAGAAAGTTCAATTTTGGATTTCGGGAAGTTTAGAAAACTTGAGTTTTAGCCATGGGTCCAATGTAGAACACTTGAAACAAGAAAGAGTCAACTTTGTTCAATCAACGATATGTCAAAATTGACTTAATTGCTTTTGACAATTCCAAATCGTGGTGAAAGAGGACATTTGATAAACTAACTACGCTAAAGAAAGTTCAATTTTGGATTTCGGGAAGTTTAGAAAACTTGAGTTTTAGCCATGGGTCCAATGTAGAACACTTGAAACAAGAAAGAGTTAACTTTGTTCAATCAACGATATGTCAAAATTGACTTAATTGCTTTTGACAATTCCAAATCTTGGTGAAAGAGGACATTTTGATAAACTAACTACGCTAAAGAAAGTTCAATTTTGGATTTCGGGAAGTTTAGAAAACTTGAGTTTTAGCCATGGGTCCAATGTAGAACACTTGAAACAAGAAAGAGTCAACTTTGTTCAATCAACGATATGTCAAAATTGACTTAATTGCTTTTGACAATTCCAAATCTTGGTGAAGAGACGACATTTTGATAAACTAACTACGCTAAAGAAAGTTCAATTTTGGATTTCGGGAAGTTTAGAAAACTTGAGTTTTAGCCATGGGTCCAATGTAGAACACTTGAAACAAGAAAGAGTCAACTTTGTTCAATCAACGATATGTCAAAATTGACTTAATTGCTTTTGACAATTCCAAATCTTGGTGAAAGAGGACATTTTGATAAACTAACTACGCTAAAGAAAGTTCAATTTTGGATTTCGGGAAGTTTAGAAAACTTGAGTTTTAGCCATGGGTCCAATGTAGAACACTTGAAACAAGAAAGAGTCAACTTTGTTCAATCAACGATATGTCAAAATTGACTTAATTGCTTTTGACGAATTCCAAATCTTGGTGAAAGAGGACATTTTGATAAACTAACTACGCTAAAGAAAGTTCAATTTTGGATTTCGGGAAGTTTAGAAAACTTGAGTTTTAGCCATGGGTCCAATGTAGAACACTTGAAACAAGAATGAGTCAACTTTGTTCAATCAACGATATGTCAAAATTGACTTAATTGCTTTTGACAATTCAAAATCTTGGTGAAAGAGGACATTTTGATAAACTAACTACGCTAAAGAAAGTTCAATTTTGGATTTCGGGAAGTTTAGAAAACTTGAGTTTTAGCCATGGGTCCAATGTAGAACACTTGAAACAAGAATGAGTCAACTTTGTTCAATCAACGATATGTCAAAATTGACTTAATTGCTTTTGACAATTCCAAATCTTGGTGAAAGACGGACATTTTGATAAACTAACTACGCTAAAGAAAGTTCAATTTTGGATTTCGGGAAGTTTAGAAAACTTGAGTTTTAGCCATGGGTCCAATGTAGAACACTTGAAACAAGAAAGAGTCAACTTTGTTCAATCAACGATATGTCAAAATTGACTTAATTGCTTTTGACAATTCCAAATCTTGGTGAAAGAGGACATTTTGATAAACTAACTACGCTAAAGAAAGTTCAATTTTGGATTTCGGGAAGTTTAGAAAACTTGAGTTTTAGCCATGGGTCCAATGTAGAACACTTGAAACAAGAATGAGTTAACTTTGTTCAATCAACGATATGTCAAAATTGACTTAATTGCTTTTGACAATTCCAAATCTTGGTGAAAGAGGACATTTTGATAAACTAACTACGCTAAAGAAAGTTCAATTTTGGATTTCGGGAAGTTTAGAAAACTTGAGTTTTAGCCATGGGTCCAATGTAGAACACTTGAAACAAGAAAGAGTCAACTTTGTTCAATCAACGATATGTCAAAATTGACTTAATTGCTTTTGACAATTCCAAATCTTGGTGAAAGAGGACATTTTGATAAACTAACTACGCTAAAGAAAGTTCAATTTTGGATTTCGGGAAGTTTAGAAAACTTGAGTTTTAGCCATGGGTCCAATGTAGAACACTTGAAACAAGAAAGAGTCAACTTTGTTCAATCAACGATATGTCAAAATTGACTTAATTGCTTTTGACAATTCCAAATCTTGGTGAAAGAGGACATTTTGATAAACTAACTACGCTAAAGAAAGTTCAATTTTGGATTTCGGGAAGTTTAGAAAACTTGAGTTTTAGCCATGGGTCCAATGTAGAACACTTGAAACAAGAATGAGTCAACTTTGTTCAATCAACGATATGTCAAAATTGACTTAATTGCTTTTGACAATTCCAAATCTTGGTGAAAGAGGACATTTTGATAAACTAACTACGCTAAAGAAAGTTCAATTTTGGATTTCGGGAAGTTTAGAAAACTTGAGTTTTAGCCATGGGTCCAATGTAGAACACTTGAAACAAGAAAGAGTCAACTTTGTTCAATCAACGATATGTCAAAATTGACTTAATTGCTTTTGACAATTCCAAATCTTGGTGAAAGAGGACATTTTGATAAACTAACTACGCTAAAGAAAGTTCAATTTTGGATTTCGGGAAGTTTAGAAAACTTGAGTTTTAGCCATGGGTCCAATGTAGAACACTTGAAACAAGAAAGAGTCAACTTTGTTCAATCAACGATATGTCAAAATTGACTTAATTGCTTTTGACAATTCCAAATCTTGGTGAAAGAGGACATTTTGATAAACTAACTACGCTAAAGAAAGTTCAATTTTGGATTTCGGGAAGTTTAGAAAACTTGAGTTTTAGCCATGGGTCCAATGTAGAACACTTGAAACAAGAAAGAGTCAACTTTGTTCAATCAACGATATGTCAAAATTGACTTAATTGCTTTTGACAATTCCAAATCTTGGTGAAAGAGGACATTTTGATAAACTAACTACGCTAAAGAAAGTTCAATTTTGGATTTCGGGAAGTTTAGAAAACTTGAGTTTTAGCCATGGGTCCAATGTAGAACACTTGAAACAAGAAAGAGTCAACTTTGTTCAATCAACGATATGTCAAAATTGACTTAATTGCTTTTGACAATTCCAAATCTTGGTGAAAGAGGACATTTTGATAAACTAACTACGCTAAAGAAAGTTCAATTTTGGATTTCGGGAAGTTTAGAAAACTTGAGTTTTAGCCATGGGTCCAATGTAGAACACTTGAAACAAGAAAGAGTCAACTTTGTTCAATCAACGATATGTCAAAATTGACTTAATTGCTTTTGACAATTCCAAATCTTGGTGAAAGAGGACATTTTGATAAACTAACTACGCTAAAGAAAGTTCAATTTTGGATTTCGGGAAGTTTAGAAAACTTGAGTTTTAGCCATGGGTCCAATGTAGAACACTTGAAACAAGAATGAGTCAACTTTGTTCAATCAACGATATGTCAAAATTGACTTAATTGCTTTTGACAATTCCAAATCTTGGTGAAAGAGGACATTTTGATAAACTAACTACGCTAAAGAAAGTTCAATTTTGGATTTCGGGAAGTTTAGAAAACTTGAGTTTTAGCCATGGGTCCAATGTAGAACACTTGAAACAAGAAAGAGTCAACTTTGTTCAATCAACGATATGTCAAAATTGACTTAATTGCTTTTGACAATTCCAAATCTTGGTGAAAGAGGACATTTTGATAAACTAACTACGCTAAAGAAAGTTCAATTTTGGATTTCGGGAAGTTTAGAAAACTTGAGTTTTAGCCATGGGTCCAATGTAGAACACTTGAAACAAGAATGAGTTCAACTTTGTTCAATCAACGATATGTCAAAATTGACTTAATTGCTTTTGACAATTCCAAATCTTGGTGAAAGAGGACATTTTGATAAACTAACTACGCTAAAGAAAGTTCAATTTTGGATTTCGGGAAGTTTAGAAAACTTGAGTTTTAGCCATGGGTCCAATGTAGAACACTTGAAACAAGAAAGAGTCAACTTTGTTCAATCAACGATATGTCAAAATTGACTTAATTGCTTTTGACAATTCCAAATCTTGGTGAAAGAGGACATTTTGATAAACTAACTACGCTAAAGAAAGTTCAATTTTGGATTTCGGGAAGTTTAGAAAACTTGAGTTTTAGCCATGGGTCCAATGTAGAACACTTGAAACAAGAAAGAGTCAACTTTGTTCAATCAACGATATGTCAAAATTGACTTAATTGCTTTTGACAATTCCAAATCTTGGTGAAAGAGGACATTTTGATAAACTAACTACGCTAAAGAAAGTTCAATTTTGGATTTCGGGAAGTTTAGAAAACTTGAGTTTTAGCCATGGGTCCAATGTAGAACACTTGAAACAAGAAAGAGTCAACTTTGTTCAATCAACGATATGTCAAAATTGACTTAATTGCTTTTGACAATTCCAAATCTTGGTGAAAGAGGACATTTTGATAAACTAACTACGCTAAAGAAAGTTCAATTTTGGATTTCGGGAAGTTTAGAAAACTTGAGTTTTAGCCATGGGTCCAATGTAGAACACTTGAAACAAGAAAGAGTAAACTTTGTTCAATCAACGATATGTCAAAATTGACTTAATTGCTTTTGACAATTCCAAATCTTGGTGAAAGAGGACATTTTGATAAACTAACTACGCTAAAGAAAGTTCAATTTTGGATTTCGGGAAGTTTAGAAAACTTGAGTTTTAGCCATGGGTCCAATGTAGAACACTTGAAACAAGAAAGAGTCAACTTTGTTCAATCAACGATATGTCAAAATTGACTTAATTGCTTTTGACAATTCCAAATCTTGGTGAAAGAGGACATTTTGATAAACTAACTACGCTAAAGAAAGTTCAATTTTGGATTTCGGGAAGTTTAGAAAACTTGAGTTTTAGCCATGGGTCCAATGTAGAACACTTGAAACAAGAATGAGTTAACTTTGTTCAATCAACGATATGTCAAAATTGACTTAATTGCTTTTGACAATTCCAAATCTTGGTGAAAGAGGACATTTTGATAAACTAACTACGCTAAAGAAAGTTCAATTTTGGATTTCGGGAAGTTTAGAAAACTTGAGTTTTAGCCATGGGTCCAATGTAGAACACTTGAAACAAGAAAGAGTCAACTTTGTTCAATCAACGATATGTCAAAATTGACTTAATTGCTTTTGACAATTCCAAATCTTGGTGAAAGAGGACATTTTGATAAACTAACTACGCTAAAGAAAGTTCAATTTTGGATTTCGGGAAGTTTAGAAAACTTGAGTTTTAGGCCATGGGTCCAATGTAGAACACTTGAAACAAGAATGAGTCAACTTTGTTCAATCAACGATATGTCAAAATTGACTTAATTGCTTTTGACAATTCCAAATCTTGGTGAAAGAGGACATTTTGATAAACTAACTACGCTAAAGAAAGTTCAATTTTGGATTTCGGGAAGTTTAGAAAACTTGAGTTTTAGCCATGGGTCCAATGTAGAACACTTGAAACAAGAAAGAGTCAACTTTGTTCAATCAACGATATGTCAAAATTGACTTAATTGCTTTTGACAATTCCAAATCTTGGTGAAAGAGGACATTTTGATAAACTAACTACGCTAAAGAAAGTTCAATTTTGGATTTCGGGAAGTTTAGAAAACTTGAGTTTTAGCCATGGGTCCAATGTAGAACACTTGAAACAAGAATGAGTTAACTTTGTTCAATCAACGATATGTCAAAATTGACTTAATCGCTTTTGACAATTCAAAATCTTGGTGAAAGAGGACATTTTGATAAACTAACTACGCTAAAGAAAGTTCAATTTTGGATTTCGGGAAGTTTAGAAAACTTGAGTTTTAGCCATGGGTCCAATGTAGAACACTTGAAACAAGAAAGAGTTAACTTTGTTCAATCAACGATATGTCAAAATTGACTTAATTGCTTTTGACAATTCCAAATCTTGGTGAAAGAGGACATTTTGATAAACTAACTACGCTAAAGAAAGTTCAATTTTGGATTTCGGGAAGTTTAGAAAACTTGAGTTTTAGCCATGGGTCCAATGTAGAACACTTGAAACAAGAATGAGTCAACTTTGTTCAATCAACGATATGTCAAAATTGACTTAATTGCTTTTGACAATTCCAAATCTTGGTGAGAGACGGACATTTTGATAACTAACTACGCTAAAGAAAGTTCAATTTTGGATTTCGGGAAGTTTAGAAAACTTGAGTTTTAGCCATGGGTCCAATGTAGAACACTTGAAACAAGAATGAGTTAACTTTGTTCAATCAACGATATGTCAAAATTGACTTAATCGCTTTTGACAATTCAAAATCTTGGTGAAAGAGGACATTTTGATAAACTAACTACGCTAAAGAAAGTTCAATTTTGGATTTCGGGAAGTTTAGAAAACTTGAGTTTTAGCCATGGGTCCAATGTAGAACACTTGAAACAAGAAAGAGTCAACTTTGTTCAATCAACGATATGTCAAAATTGACTTAATTGCTTTTGACAATTCCAAATCTTGGTGAAAGAGGACATTTTGATAAACTAACTACGCTAAAGAAAGTTCAATTTTGGATTTCGGGAAGTTTAGAAAACTTGAGTTTTAGCCATGGGTCCAATGTAGAACACTTGAAACAAGAATGAGTTAACTTTGTTCAATCAACGATATGTCAAAATTGACTTAATTGCTTTTGACAATTCCAAATCTTGGTGAAAGAGGACATTTTGATAAACTAACTACGCTAAAGAAAGTTCAATTTTGGATTTCGGGAAGTTTAGAAAACTTGAGTTTTAGCCATGGGTCCAATGTAGAACACTTGAAACAAGAATGAGTCAACTTTGTTCAATCAACGATATGTCAAAATTGACTTAATTGCTTTTGACAATTCAAATCTTGGTGAAAGAGGACATTTTGATAAACTAACTACGCTAAAGAAAGTTCAATTTTGGATTTCGGGAAGTTTAGAAAACTTGAGTTTTAGCCATGGGTCCAATGTAGAACACTTGAAACAAGAATGAGTTAACTTTGTTCAATCAACGATATGTCAAAATTGACTTAATCGCTTTTGACAATTCAAAATCTTGGTGAAAGAGGACATTTTGATAAACTAACTACGCTAAAGAAAGTTCAATTTTGGATTTCGGGAAGTTTAGAAAACTTGAGTTTTAGCCATGGGTCCAATGTAGAACACTTGAAACAAGAAAGAGTCAACTTTGTTCAATCAACGATATGTCAAAATTGACTTAATTGCTTTTGACAATTCCAAATCTTGGTGAAAGAGGACATTTTGATAAACTAACTACGCTAAAGAAAGTTCAATTTTGGATTTCTGGAAGTTTAGAAAACTTGAGTTTTAGCCATGGGTCCAATGTAGAACACTTGAAACAAGAAAGAGTTAACTTTGTTCAATCAACGATATGTCAAAATTGACTTAATTGCTTTTGACAATTCCAAATCTTGGTGAGAGACGACATTTTGACGAACTAACTACGCTAAAGAAAGTTCAATTTTGGATTTCGGGAAGTTTAGAAAACTTGAGTTTTAGCCATGGGTCCAATGTAGAACACTTGAAACAAGAAAGAGTCAACTTTGTTCAATCAACGATATGTCAAAATTGACTTAATTGCTTTTGACAATTCCAAATCTTGGTGAAAGAGGACATTTTGATAAACTAACTACGCTAAAGAAAGTTCAATTTTGGATTTCGGGAAGTTTAGAAAACTTGAGTTTTAGCCATGGGTCCAATGTAGAACACTTGAAACAAGAATGAGTTAACTTTGTTCAATCAACGATATGTCAAAATTGACTTAATTGCTTTTGACAATTCAAAATCTTGGTGAAAGAGGACATTTTGATAAACTAACTACGCTAAAGAAAGTTCAATTTTGGATTTCGGGAAGTTTAGAAAACTTGAGTTTTAGCCATGGGTCCAATGTAGAACACTTGAAACAAGAAAGAGTCAACTTTGTTCAATCAACGATATGTCAAAATTGACTTAATTGCTTTTGACAATTCCAAATCTTGGTGAAAGAGGACATTTTGATAAACTAACTACGCTAAAGAAAGTTCAATTTTGGATTTCGGGAAGTTTAGAAAACTTGAGTTTTAGCCATGGGTCCAATGTAGAACACTTGAAACAAGAAAGAGTCAACTTTGTTCAATCAACGATATGTCAAAATTGACTTAATTGCTTTTGACAATTCCAAATCTTGGTGAAAGAGGACATTTTGATAAACTAACTACGCTAAAGAAAGTTCAATTTTGGATTTCTGGAAGTTTAGAAAACTTGAGTTTTAGCCATGGGTCCAATGTAGAACACTTGAAACAAGAATGAGTTAACTTTGTTCAATCAACGATATGTCAAAATTGACTTAATTGCTTTTAACAATTCCAAATCTTGGTGAGATACGACATTTTGACGAACTAATTACGCTAAAGAAAGTTTAATTTTGGATTTCGGGAAGTTTAGAAAACTTGAGTTTTAGCCATGGGTCCAATGTAGAACACTTGAAACAAGAAAGAGTCAACTTTGTTCAAACAACGATATGTCAAAATTGACATAATTGCTTTTGATGATTCCAAATCTTTGTGAAAGAGGACATTTTGATAAACTAACTACGCTAAAGAAAGTTCAATTTTGGATTTGGGAAGTTTAGAAAACTTGAGTTTTAGCCAGGGGTCCAATGTAGAACACTTGAAACAAGAATGAGTTAACTTTGTTCAATCAACGATATGTCAAAATTGACTTAATCGCTTTTGACAATTCAAAATCTTGGTGAAAGAGGACATTTTGATAAACTAACTACGCTAAAGAAAGTTCAATTTTGGATTTCGGGAAGTTTAGAAAACTTGAGTTTTAGCCATGGGTCCAATGTAGAACACTTGAAACAAGAAAGAGTCAACTTTGTTCAATCAACGATATGTCAAAATTGACTTAATTGCTTTTGACAATTCCAAATCTTGGTGAAAGAGGACATTTTGATAAACTAACTACGCTAAAGAAAGTTCAATTTTGGATTTCGGGAAGTTTAGAAAACTTGAGTTTTAGCCATGGGTCCAATGTAGAACACTTGAAACAAGAAAGAGTCAACTTTGTTCAATCAACGATATGTCAAAATTGACTTAATTGCTTTTGACAATTCCAAATCTTGGTGAAAGAGGACATTTTGATAAACTAACTACGCTAAAGAAAGTTCAATTTTGGATTTCTGGAAGTTTAGAAAACTTGAGTTTTAGCCATGGGTCCAATGTAGAACACTTGAAACAAGAAAGAGTCAACTTTGTTCAATCAACGATATGTCAAAATTGACTTAATTGCTTTTGACAATTCCAAATCTTGGTGAAAGAGGACATTTTGATAAACTAACTACGCTAAAGAAAGTTCAATTTTGGATTTCGGGAAGTTTAGAAAACTTGAGTTTTAGCCATGGGTCCAATGTAGAACACTTGAAACAAGAAAGAGTCAACTTTGTTCAATCAACGATATGTCAAAATTGACTTAATTGCTTTTGACAATTCCAAATCTTGGTGAAAGA
>NW_026267124.1:0-40000 GCF_014633365.1 Diospyros lotus | reverse complement strand
CCACCAATCCTGAGTCTATTTGAAAATAGCTATAATTCATTTACCCATAATATCATTTTCTGTATGCATAAGAACTCTTTCATTTATGTTCGGCAGAAGTCGCATGGTATAGCATATTCCAGTAAATAGATATTTGTGGTATGATACAGTCTAAGTTTTGAAAAAAAAAGATGAGATTTGATCCTATCAGATCTAAACAATCTTGTTTTTTTGAACATGAAGAGATAAAGAAGCCATTGCCATTGCCGGAAATACTAGGCCTACTAAAGGCACAAAAATAGAGGGAAGGTTAAAATCTGTCATAGAATGAATACCTCAATTTACTATTTGTACCTGTTATTATTATATTATTATAAAGATATCTTGTAATAATTATAATTAATTCTTATCATAGATAATTACTATCTAATAATCTAAAATAAAAATAAATTATGAATTCGATTCGAATTATTATATTTATATTTTAATTATTAAATGAAATTTTCAAATTTAAATTGCAATATTTAAATTATTAAATTGTAATTTAAATTAATATAGATCGAGGTATATATCTAAGTGAGTATGTATAATAAAAAGAGGAATGTAGAACTAAATAAAATGGACTTATTCATCTTTCGGCATGAAAGATATGTATGATAATCGATTTTATTATTCTTCCTCTTTTCTTCTTTTGTTCTTGTCTTCTAATTCGAATTTAATAAAGAAAAAGTTTTTTACAAATTACCGAAAGATTTGTTAGAATCCCTCACTAAGCCAATAGGGATTCTTAGTCAAAACGAGATTTCGGGAGATATAGAAAGATACAAAAACTTATATTTTCTATATCTATATTTGAATTTAATTATACAATATTTAAATACGTAAAAGGGAAGATGCAATATCGTTTTCGTTGCCTAATTTTCACAAAACAAAAAAAAAAACAAAGAATTCACTCTTTTGTTTTTTTCATTGTATAGTGGCTTCCGATTACTACTCGTAATATTTTAGTAATCTATAATCCATCATAGTAAAAAACAATTAACCCACCACTTTCAATTTTTTACTTGATTCTTTTGACGTGGATTCTGAGAAACTAAATACTTGTTTCCTACAAATAAGAATTGAACTTAATACTTACTGATTGAATTTTGATTAAAGGAAAGCCACGCGTGTGGAACTGAAATAACTCACTCAAACGCTTTTTAAAAGATTTACGTGGTAGATTAGATGAATAAGCCTTCTGGAATAAATTATTGGGGCCCCTTGTGAGCCTTCAGGGATGTTTTAGGCTGAATGTTGGCTTGCTGCTGGACTTGATAGAGCCAAAGAGGAAACTGCTACTGAGGTCAAGATCAACTACATGACCTGTAGACTGGTCACACTCGACACCATCCCAGGAGCAGCAGTCGCTGCCTCCACCAACTTTGAACTTCCACGATCGTAGCTTCCAGTAAGCCAGGGATCAGAAGATGCAGATTTATTGAAGGAAAATGCTTGCTTGAATTGCAAAAGAGCAGAGCTCTCTTCAGCATGGCAGAGTGGCTGCATGAAAGAGAAATTATTAGGAGTTGCAGTAATAAGTTGAAAGCAACAGATGATCAAATGCATGAACATAAAGAAATAAAAAGAGGCAGCCATGGGATGTGGCCCAATTCTTTGGTACTCTTGGATGATCAAAAAGAATGTTAATGGGGGGATTTATAGAGAAGTGGTATGAGGCATATTAATTAATTTTCATTTGACTCTTCAAATCCCATTTAATTTTGGGGATGGAAAAATTGATGGGTGATAAAAAAAATTCAAAGTGGACAATGATGCACATGACTTTTTTGGCATACATTAATAGGAAGTGATTGAAGTTTAATGTTTACATGACTTTTATCATGGACAATGATGCACTGGTGGGCCACGACGGTGACCTGCGATAGAGAAGACAGCAAGGCGGCAAGGCCCATGTTCGCCGGCGTCACCGACCGATCGGACTTCCCTGCCGAGGAAGCCCCAACACAATAGGTCTGTCCACCATGCCAAGAGTCGCGACCCATCAACGGCGGCATGGGATGCCTCTGGTCACGCCGGCCATCAACGAGATCTCGGCCATGGCAACTGTTCACTGATTGTGTTTGTTTTTCTTTTTCCCTATGCAGGTAGAGGAAGAGACCATAAGCAGCTCAGAAAGGCTTCAAATAAAAGGATGGCAAGTAACCCCTTTTATACGCATCTAATTTGTTGAGTAAAGCATTTAATTGCTGTTAAATCCTGAATATAAATCTAACCAGTTTGTCTAATTAGTTAATTGGATTATATTCTGTTTTAGATGCAACTGTGAGTTAATTGTGCTATCAATCTTATCATAATGAAGTGTTGTTACAAAAACAGTCTTGAATTTGCAGTGATTGTTTTTATTTAGGAATTACCATGTCACCTTTTTATATAGCAGTTATGGAGAAATGTCATTCTTCTAGTGTTGTCTGGCTTATTGTTAATGTTCGATGAAAACTGCAATGAAAAGATGATAATATTATTTCTTGATTTTTTGTTGCAGTAATCTAGGAAAATAGGAACACAAAAGGCCCAAACCAATAAGATTGGAGCATTATCTACTGGAAGTTCTTGTCTCATGGGCCATCACAGTTGTCCATGAAAGTGGAGCATTTAATTTAACCCATAAAAATATTTAAAAAATGAAAAAGAGGAAGAAGTTGCAATTGTGATCAGTTAAAAAATTTCTAACTGTAACTGGACTGGGCCAACTAGAAGCTGCAAATCTTAAGAGTCCAAATTCAAACTTAACACGCATGTCTATGTTTAGAACCATGCTTGCAATATAGGAAAACATGTTAATTCTAAGTAGGTGAAAAGAATAAGATTTTTCTGTAATGAAAGTAAGATCGGTAACACACACATATATAGTTGAAATGTATCAAATTGACAATAGAGAATTTGAGGAAAGTAAGTTGTTATAGTTGTTGAGGGATCTCTCTTGAGAGCTTGATTCGAGCAAAGTCCAAAGCTTCAATATTGGATAGGTACCGCGAGGATGATGGGATGATTGCTCTTACATGACTCTTGTTGCTCGTGCTTTTGATTCGGGCTAATGAGATAAATTGTAAGTGTGAGATTTTGTCTCACTATGCAAGGTGAGGAATTCATGACCCACCGGTACATACTGGATATATTATTTACTCGATCACTGGATACATACTCGATATATTATTTGCTCAATCACTGGATCTATGCCCTGAGGGCATGGAATTCCCCCACTTAGTTCCTTGTGGGGTAGGTTGAGCAACTGAAGGGCCTTGAGTTCTCCTAAAAGTTTTGGAATTCCTCCACCGAATATGTTGCTAGAGAAATCAATACCAGTGAAGATGTCTAGTGTCTCGGCATACTCTCTATCCACTACTTGGTTTGTTATGGTTATATGGTAGAGAAAATGATATTCCGAAGTAATATTCGGCAATCCTAATGTTAATTTTCTTCACCCTATCTATGCCAAGCAATTTCATTGCATTCCAACTACAAAAGTGTTTTGTAGGAAAATCAATTGAAAATCCATTGCATGAGAGGTCAATGATGTGCAAATTTGGGGAGACTCAAACTTGGTTTGGGGGCCCTTTATTGCACCCTAAAATTTGTTGGAGATCAAATTGAGAACCTACATCTTGTTAGGATTAAAGTCCTAATCCTAAATAGCAGAAGAAAAATAATCAAAGTACAAAAAATACACGAGATTTATAGTGGTTCACTCTCATTGTGAGAGTTATGTCTACTGTCGCCATTGCAAATTTTTCACTATAATCAAATTGAAGATTACAAAAATGCATACCAATGCTCTCTAATAATTACCCTAATATAAGCAAAATTAGGACAACAAAAATGCATGTAAAAATCTAAAACTACCTTTATTATAAAATTAAGGTTGATTCGCGTATTGACTTTACGTAGGGGTAATATGTGCCAAAATGATAATTAAGCTCCACACACTAACAATAGGTTGAGGCTTTTGATATAATTTTGAATGAGAGAGCTTTGCTTGGGGTGCCTGGAGTGAAGCTTTCGCTTCGAATGTTGCTTCATTTTGATGGTGTTCTAGTGGTTTTTAATGGCATTTTCTATTCTTCACAGTAGCCATTTTGCGATCTCCACCCATCGATTTCCTACTTCAATGTGAGCTTGTATTAGGATCTTGTCTTCTTCTTCTCTCCATGTATCTTTCTACAAAAACAGTTGCATTATGCTCATTGTTTGAGTCACAATAATCCATTCGTTGATAAGATGAGGTGGACTGGAAGATATTGAAAGAAAACTTAAGCCCAACACTTGTAATGAGTAAATTAAACTTGGCATCTCAAGGTTGGCTTAACTACTAATGTTATCACTTGCATCTTGAATCATATTATCGGACCTTTCAGGCCATAACCATCCTTAAAATTACTTAATTATTTAAAATTTCTCCACATTTATATCTCTCATCCCCACTCTTTCCCTTTCTCTATGCTTTGCGAATATTGGGTTTCAGAGTATTGATGTTGTGGGGTTTGTGCGTGCGTGCGTAGATATATTAAGACATGGAGATGAAATATGGAGAGAGAGATATAAATTAGCTAAAGTATGAGAGAGAAAGAGAGGGGATTTAAGCCAAAGAAAAATGCGTAAAAGATGAAAATTAGAAAATACTAGTAAAAGAGGTGACGATCAAAGAGAGATGAAATGAGTATTTCTCAAAGTTATTCGATTAAGGTGTAAAAAAAATATTATGTTTATGTATCTTACTATTTTTAAAGAAAATAAAAATTATACGTTCTTTAGAGATTTATGTTCAAATGAAATAAGGCACAAGCTTCGAAAAGGATAAAATAGAAAGAAAAACCAATTCAAACACTCAAAAACCAAGAAACTTTCATGTATTAATCTCATTCCTTAAGTAAAAAGGTGAAAAAATAATAAATGAAGAATCAAAATTCAAAAAACACAAATATTTATTTATTTCTTGCTGAGTATGTCTCAACAACGAAAAAAGAGATAAGATAGAATATGCAAAACTACACGGGGGTAGGGTGGGTCAAAAGAGTAGGGGTAAAATAGTCACTTTAACTCCTCCTTATTAGCGATCGTCTAACAAAATGGAGGCCACTTAATTCTTGAAATGTGGAGAAATATTGAATGCAATGTGACAAAAATTTCAAAAATGTCTACTATAATTACCTTAAATTAATGCAATAATGATATTATTGTAATTATATATAATTTTAGAAACAAATTTTAAAATTAGAAGGAATAATATGCCCTGCATTGCTTCCCAATCCTCCCTTCCAGCTCTGCATCAATTAGAGACTACTTCCTTATTCCATATTTCTCCACCAATGAAATTAGCAATCTGCACCCATTAATATTTATTTACATACACACACACATATATATATATATATATATTTGTAGGGGTTTTTCTTGAGCCGTATTAGTTTCAACTTCTCGAATAATTTTTCATCGAGTTGATTAGTCTAGTATGATTTTCAAAATATTGAGTTTTTAGACCAAATAAAAATAATAATGATTTTAATATTGAATGATCTGTGTTCAACACGTGCACTTGATAAAAAAAAACACTACACATGCTCAGCACGTGCAGTTTATAAACAAATATTACATATTTAAAAAATTCATAAAAGATAAAACATTCATATAAGATAATTAAATTTAAAAAAAAATACACATAATGTATTTGAAAAACATAAAATAGCTATCTTTCTTATTCGATATTTCTCCATCAATGAAATCAATCTACATCGCATGTGCTTAATGATATATCAAGACTTAATATCAATCCAAAACTAACTGATCAATATATGCCTCACTAAAGTGAAACTCTATTATTCGATTGTCTTCCAAAGTTAGAATGATTAATGATAACTCAATATATTATGCTAGAAATAGGATTTCTTCCACTTAAAAAATATGTATTAAACTCAAAGAGATAGATCAATCAAAATGTGGTAATAAATAACAAATGTATAGTTTAATTACTTAACAACACGATTCAATCTGACACAATTACTACTATCGAACCATGTGGCATATACATCTATCGATGACGCATCATCTTCTATGATTACAAATATTAGTAATATACAATGGTCAATATGAATAAAGTATATAAGTAGTATAACTAGTAATAATTAATGATCACACATGATCCAAAATTTGTGCTATATCACTGGTCAATCTTTGTGTGATTTCTTTAACACAAAAGAAAAAGTTTTGAAAACAAAGTTAGGAGTAAAAATCCATTATCAAATATGTAATTGAGAAATTAATTAATATATCACACAAATGCACGTAAAATAAATGAAATAATGAAGAATAAATAATTTCATTAATAATACAAAGACAACTCAAACACAAAAATGCCTTGTAATGTAAATAAAATAACCTTAAAACACATCAATACTCTAAAATACCCTTATGAATTTAATTTTTTTTTTTTTTTGGATTTTGGCCTCTTATCATAGCTTTTATATTGATGTGTTCAATCATCATGTGAGATTTGTTACATGAATTTTATCTTGAAATTATTTGAAAACACATGCAAGACACAAGGCAACTCATAGGGAATTCAGATGATTAATCTCAAATGAAATTATGTCCCAAATATTTCAAGTTTTTAGCAAGATCATATCACACTTTAAACATTATTTCAATAAGATTAAAAACAATAGTGATATTGTCACTATCATAAATAAGATCTTATAAATCCATTTCAATGTGTGTGTGTGTGTATTATGTAGTATAATTGCTATTGAAGAAGCTAGCTTAGCTAGAAGGGCCAATTAGAGACCAACCTTACTAATCATATGAATCAAACCCATCTCATTCTTTACCTCACATTCCATGAAAGAACCAAAATCCAGTGGTGTCGCCCTTATTGCCGGTGGTTATGGCATCTGATCCAAAAGAGAATTGATGCTAGAAGCACTCATCTCCTCCATTAGTCTCTCTTCGAATGGGAACAGTTTCGACACCAGTAGGTCTCTGGCAAGTGACTGGCCGTACGTTCAGGTTGAGGCTTTTGATATAATTCTGAAGGAGAGAGCTTTGCTTGGGGTGCCTGTAGCGAAGTGTTCGCTTTGAATAATGCTTTCTTTTAGTGGTTTTTAATGGCATTTTATGTTCTTCCCGGTATCTTTCTACAAAAACAGTTGCATTATGCTCATTGTTTATGAGTCAGAACAATCCATTCGTTAATAAGATGAGGTGGAGTAGAAGATGAAAGAAAATTTAAGCCCAACACTTGTAATGAGTAAATTAAACTTGGCATCTGGACGTGGGCTTAATTATTAACATTATTACTTGCATCTTGAATCACATTGTCGGACTTTTCAGTAGACAATAACCTTTAAAATTACTTAATTATTTGAAATTCCTCCACATGTATATCTCATATCCCTCTCTTCATGCCTTGCGAATATTGGGTTTCAAAGTATTGAGGTTGTGGGGTATGTGCGTAGATATATAAAGAGATGGAGATGAAAGATGAAGAAAGAGATATATAAACTAACTAAAGTATAAAAGAGAGAGAGAGAGAGGATTTAAGCCAAAGAAAAATGCATAAAAGAAGAAAACTAAAAAATACTAGTAAAAGAGGAGGCCATCAAAGAGAGATGGAATGAGTATTTCTCAAAGTTATTTGATTAAGGTGTAGAAAAAAAATGTTATGTTTAGGTATTTTAGTATTTTTGAAGAAAATAAAAATTACACGTTCTTTAAAGATTTATGTTCAAATGAAATAAGGCACAAACTTTGAAAAGGATAAAATAGAAGGAAAAACCAATTCAAACACTCAAAAATAAAGAAATCTTCAGGTATTAATCTATTTTCTTAAATAAAAAGGCAAAAAATAATAAATGGAGAATCAAAACTCAAAAAACACAAATATTTGTTTACTTATCGCTTTCTTAGGGTTTAGAGAGTGTCTCAAAAATGAAAAAAGAGATAAGATATGTAAAACTACACCTAGAGTTAGGTCAAAAGAGTAAAGGCAAAATAGGCGGCTCTTTCTCTCTCCCTATTAAGGCTCATCTATAAAAATAACGACCACTTAATTCTCGAAGTGTAGAGAATTATTGAATGCAATTTGTCAAAAATTTTAAAAATGTCTACTATAATTTATCAAACTCCATGAGAGAGAGAGAGAATGCAAGAAAATTAGAGGGAAATATTTTGATTTCTTTTTCTCTCTTGTTCTTCATAACTTTTATGCTTCCAAGGCATTTAACATGGTGGCAAAAGGATGGTGATCGTTGATTCATGGCATGATCCAACGGTTGTGATTTCATAAGATTATAAGCTTTCACTCCTATCAATCCACTTGCTTGGTCATTTCCATTTTAGGAATTATGTGTGGTGATTGATTGTGTATATTTTTTTTATTATTTTTATAAAAATTATCAATTTACTAATTTTTCAAAATTATTTTTCAAAATACCATCTTACTGGCACTCAAAATTTTGGATTTTTATAGAGCCATTGGTGAGATTGGTAGCTTTTCTGTATCAAACACAATACGAGTTATTGGTTTTGTCAACAAAATTCAAAATTCTAAGTGTTAGACAAATAATATTTAAAAAAAAATAAATCCAAAAATGTTGTAAAATGACTAAAAATTTTGGCTTTTAAAAAGTCCGCTATTAATTGGTTCTTCCAGCGACCCTTTAAGAATTCAAAATTCTAAGTATTAAAGAGATGATATTTCAAAGAGAGTTTTGAAAATGTGGTAAAATGAGAATTTTTTATAAAACAAGTGTTAAAATTATCAAAAAGTCATCTTTTTTATTTCTCTTTTTCTTAAATGACTAATTGTACATATAACGATAATTTAGTTTAAACACACACACACACACACTCTCTCTCATTAATTTGCAATTTACTATCGTCTTTAAAGGTCGAATAAATGGTTATTTAGTTAGGGGGCGTTTGTTAAAATGAGCAAGATAAGGTGATATCAAGATAAGATTGGGATACTTTCCGGACCAAGATATGGAATGATCAAGATAAGGCCGGGAAGCATTCCAAGATTTCTATCAGACTGTTTGTTAAATTTTTTAGAATTCATTGGTAACTGTATTTTTTCTTTCTACATGTTTGTTAATATATATGATAAGCACCAAGATAAGGTTTTTTTTTTCCAAAATATCCCTATTACCAAATTTATGATTAAAATAGTATTTTATGATTAATATGAATTGTCAAAAAAATTAAGATTAAAATTAAAAATAATATTTTATTTTCTAAATTCAAGTTCAAAAATAAATTTGAAAAGTATAAATAATAATTGTTAGGATTACAATAATTCCACCTACATAATTAAAAATAGCCAAAACATATTTTCATAATAGATAATAAAATATAAAATTAAATAAAATAATTTAAAAATTGATGAAATGAATTATATTAGTTAATAAAATATATATATAGAGAGAGAAATTTAAATTTTAAAAATTAATGAAATGAATAATGTCATTTAAATTTTAAAAATTGTCAAAACATATAATAATTTAAAAATATATTAAATAATATTAATTATAAGAGATAAATAAATAAGCTTTTTAATAAATTTAAATCTTTAAAATGCATTAAATAGCATTAACTATTTTACAAGGGGTAGATAAGTAATTGAGGCTTATCTTGAAAGAGCCAGATAAATTTATCCGATGAAGGAGGTCGGATAAATTTATCTTGAAAGGGGGAGATAAGAGGTCACGTGATGCCTTTTCTGGAAATGGCCAGATAAGCTTAACAAACATGTTGGAAAGACCAAACATCCAGAATGCTTCCCATATCTGACATTTTCTCCCTCTTATCTTAGTTAACAAACACCCCCTTAGAGGAGAAAAAGATAATTAAGGCACATTAATTTCATTTCTAATTAAATTAACGTAAATATAGAGTGTTTGGTTGTGTTAACTATTTCATCACTTTAATTAATCTCATTGGTTAGTCAAATATATCATAACTAGTTGTTAAAAAGTTGTGTAATAATGTAATTGTAAATTTTTGGACTAGTCGTATGTGGTTGACTATTATAATGTCTTGTGTGCTTTTCTTATATTATAATTATTATAATTAATATTATTTTGTTAATTATTAGTTTAAGATTAAAAATATAAATATGTAGATATCATATATCTTGACTATAAATATGAAAATGTATAGATTATATGTTTATTGTATCTTGTCGGGTCTTTTTATTCTAGGACAAAAATGGAAACAAGAAGTGGATTAAGTCAATAAGCCATGTCACATGACATTCGCAACATATAAGGTTTGTTAATTGAATTAATAGAGATTTTGTGTCAATATTAACAAAGATATGATAAGGTTTCTTGATATGAAAATAATTCAAAATTTTAAGTGCTAAACAGATGATATTTCAAAAGATAGTTTTAAAAATGTTATAAAATGACGGATCAATATATAAAACAACAAACAATATATGCATTAGTACATGAAGATTTAAGCCCCCAAGGTATAGGTCGAACGGTCAGATAAGTAATATATCAGTGTCAATTCGGTGGGTTGGGACTTCGTTCCTTGCCCTATGCAAATGGTAAAGGCCCAACCTGTGATTTATCTTCCCTGACATAATCGAGGACACGAGCATTGGAGGCCGTACAAGAGCGATCATCCCAAGTGCATGAAGACTTAATATCAAACCAAGACTAATAAATAAATGACTCACTAAAGTGAAACTCTATCATTTGATTGTATTCCCAAACTTAAAATGACTAATGATAACTCAATATGTTATGTTAAAAATATGATTTATATAATTCTCTCACTTAAAAAATATTTATTAAACTCAAAGAGAGATAGACGAATCAAAATGTGGCCATATATAACAGAAGTACAATTTAATTACACAATAACACCATTAAATCTAACACAATTACTAATATCGAACCATGGTGGCACATATATCTATCAATGACTTATCATATTCTATGATTACAAATATTAGTAATATACAATGGTTAATATGAATCAAGATTGTAAGTAATATAGATAGTAATAATTAACGACCACAAATGATCCAAAATCTGTGCCATCACATATCAATCTTTGTGTGACTTCTTCTTCACAAAAGAAAAAGTTATGAAAACAAATTTAGGAGTAGAAATCTATTATCAAATATGTAATTGAGAAATTAATTAATATATCAAAAATCATGTAAAAGAAATGAAATAATAAAGAATAAATAACTTCATTAACAATACGAAGAGAATCAAACATAAAAATGCCTTGTAATGTAAATAAAATACCCTTAAAATACATCAATAGACTCTAAAATACCCTTATGGATTTTAAAATTTTTGGGGTTTGGGCCTCTTATCATTGCCTTTACATTGATGTGCTCAATCATCATGTGAGATTTATTACATGAATTTTATCTCGAAAATTAATTTGAAAACACATGCAAGACACAAGGCGACTCATAGGGATTAAGGTGATTAATCTAAAACAAAATTATGTGCCAAATATTTCAAGTTTTTAACAAGATCGTCAAATTTCAAATATTATTTCAATAAGTTGAAAAACAACAGTGATATTGTCATAGTAATGAAAAATATCTTATAAATCCATTTCAATGTGTGTGTGTGCATGATGTATAATCGCCCTTGAAGAAGCTAGTTTATAGAAGGGCCAATTAGAGACCAACCTTACTAATCATTTTAATCAAACCCATCTCATTCTTTACCTCACATTCCTTGGAAGAACGAAAATCCAACGATGCCATCCCTGTTGTCGACGGCCGTGGCTTTAGATCCAGAAGAGAATTGATGCTAGAAGCACTTATTTCCTCCATCAATCTCTCATTGAATAGCAGTAGCTCTGGCACTAGTAAGTCTCCAGTAGGTGACCAACCATCTAGGTTGAGGCTCTTGATATAGTTATGAAGGAGAGAGCTTTGCTTGAGGTGCCTGGAGCGAAGCTTTCGCTTCAAATGTTGCTTCCTTTTAGTACCATTCCAGTGATTTTTCTCGATAGTCATTTTACGATCTCCGCCCATCAGTTTCCCACTTCAATGTGAGCTTGTATCAGGATCTTGTCTTCTTCCTCATTCCATGTATCTTTCTTCAAAAATAGTTGCATTATGCTCATTATTTATGAGACACTACAATCCATCTGTTAATTAAGATGAGGTGGAGTGGAAGATGAAAGAAAACTTGAGCCCAACACTTATAGTGAGTAAATTAAACTCGGCACCTTGAGGTTGGCTTAATTACTAACGCTATCACTTGCATTTTGAATCACATCGTTGAACCTTTCAATAGACAACCATCGTTAAAATTACTTAATTATTTGAAATTCCTCCACATGTATATCTCCCATCCCTTTCTCCATGCCTTGTGAATATTAGGTTTTAGAGTATTGAGGTTTTGGGGTTTGTGCGTGCATGTGTAGATATATAAAGAGACGGGGTGAAAAATGGAGAAAGAGATATATAAACTAGCTAGAGTACAAGAGAGAGAGTACGAGAGAGAGAGAGAGAGAGAGAGAGAGAGAGAGAGAGAGAAAAGGGGGATTTAAGTAAAAAAAATGCATAAAAGAAGAAAACTAAAAAATACTAGTAAAAGAGGGGGCCATCGAAGAGAGATGAAAGGAGTATTTCTTAAAGTTATTTGATTAAGGTGCAGAAAAAAAATGTTATATTTAAGTATCTTAGTGTTTTTAAAGAAGATAAAAATTACATGTTCTTTAGAGTTTTATGTTCAAATGAAATAAGGCACAAACTTTCAAAAGGACAAAATAGAAAGAAAAATCAATTCAAACACTAAAAAACAAAGAAACCTTCATTTATTAATCTCCTTCCTTAAATGAAAAGGCGAAAAATAATAAATGGAGAATCAAAACTCAAAAAACACAAATATTTGTTTATTTATCTCTTTCTTAGTGTTTAGAGAATGTGTCTCAACAACAAAAAAATAGATAAGATAGGATATGCAAAACTAAACATGGAGTTAGGTAAAAAAAGTAAGGGCAAAATAGGCACTTTATCTCTTCCTATTAATGCTCATCTATAAAAATAGCGACCACTTAATTAATTCTCGAAGTGTAGAGAATTACTTAATGTAATTTGACAAAACTTTCAAAAATTTCTACAATAATTCATCAAACTCCATGAGAGAAAGAAAATGCAAGAAAATGAAAGGGAAAATATTTTGATTTCATTTTCTCTCTTGTTCTTCGTAACATCTGTGCTTCCAAGGCATTTAACATGGTGGCAGAGGGATGGTGACCGTTGGATCATTCCATGAACCAACGGTTGCGATTTCATAAGATTATAAGCTTTCACTCAATAAATCCACTTGCTTGGTCATTTCCATTTTAGGAATTATGCGTGATGTTTGATTGTGTATACTTTTTTCATTATTTTTATAAAAATTCTCAATTTACTAACTTTTTGAAATTATTTTTTAAAATACCATCTTAATGGCACTTGAAATTTTGGATTTTTAAAGAGCCATTGGGGAGATTGGTAGCCTTTGTGTATCGAACACAATACGAGTTATTGGTTTTGCCAGCAAAATTCAAAATTCTGAGTATTAGATTGATAATATTTAAAAAAAATAAATCCAAAAATGTTGTAAGATGACTCTAAATTTTGGGCTTTTAACAAGTTTTGCTATTAGTTTCTCTAGTGACCCTTTAAGAATTCAAAATTCTAAGTATTAAATAGATGATATTTCAAAGATAGTTTCGAAAATATAGTAAAATGAGTTTTTTCTTATAAAGCAAGTGTTAAAATTATCAAAAAGTCGCCATCTTTTTTATTTTTCATTTTCTCAAATGACTAATTGTATATGTAACAGTAATTTAGTTTAAACTCTCCCGCCCTCTCTTTCTCTCATTAATTTGCAATTTACTATCATCTTTAAAGGTCGAATAAATGGTTATTTAGTTGAATAATACTATTGGTACACCTTTGTGTACACCTTGGACTACATAAAGGTGTACCAAAGACAAAAATATCCCTCATGAGATGCATAGAGACGCATGGAGACGAGGGGTATTTTGGTTATAATACCCTTTTGTGTAGTCCAAAATATACAAAAATAATGTACATCTAGTATGATTCTATTTAGTTAGAGAAGTAAAAGACAATTAAGGCACATTAATTTCATTGCTAATTAAATTAATGTAAATATAGAGTGCTTGGTTATGTTAATCATTTTATCGCTTTAATCAATCTCATTAGTTAGTCAAATATATCATAACTAGTTGTTTAAAAATTGTGTAATAATGTAATTGTAAATTTTTAGACTAGTTATACGTGGTTGACTATTACAATGTCTTATGTGCTTTTCGTATAGTATAATTAATATTATTTTGTTAATTATTAGTTTAAATTTAAAAATATAAATATGTAGATATCATATGAAAATGTATAGATTATATGTTCATTAAATCTTGTTTGGTCTCTTTATTCTAGGGTAAAAATGAAAATAAGAAGTGGATTAGATCAATTAGTCAAGTCACCTAAGATTCGCAACATATAAGATTTGCTAGTCGAATTAATAGAGATTTTGTGCCAATATTAACAAAGACAAGATAAGGTTTCTTGATATGAAAATAATTCAAAATTCTAAGTGCTAAACAAATGATATTTCAAAAGATAGTTTAAAAAATGTGGTAAAATGACAAATCAATATATAAAATAACAAAGAAAATATGCATTAGTGCATGAAGACTTAAGCCTTTAAGGCATAGGTCGAGCGGTTAGATAAGCAATATGTTTGTGTAAATTCGATGAGGTATTAGTTTGTTCATTGCCCTGCACAAAGGCCAAAAACCCAATCTGCTATTTACCTCCCTTGGCATAATCGAAGGTATGAACACTAGGGGCCGCACAAGGACAGTCATCCCAAGTGCATGGAAACTTAATATCAAACTAAGACTAATCAATAAATGTCTCACTAAAGTGAAATTCTATCATTTGATTGTCTTCCCAAACTTAAAATGATTAATGATAACTCAATATGCTATGCTAAAAATAGGATTTATATCGTTCTCCCACTTAAAAAATTTGTATTAAACTCAGAAAGAAAGGCAAACCAATCAAAATGTGGCCATATATAACAAAAGGACAGTTTAATTACACGATAACACCATTGAATCCAACACAATTACTAATATCGAACCATGGTGGCATATACATCTATGAATGATGTATCATCTTCTATGATTACAAATATTAGTAATACATAATGGTCGATATGAATCAAGATTGTAAGTAGTATATAGATAATAATAATTAACGATCACACATGAACTAAAATCTGTGCCATCACTTGTCAATCTTTGTGTGATTTCTTCTTCACAAAAGAAAAAGTTTTGAAAACAAAGTTAGGAGTAGAAATCCATTATCAAATATGTTATTAAGGAGTTAATTAATATATCACAAATGCATGTAAAATAAATGAAATAATGAAGATTAAATAACTTCATTAACGACACGAAGAGAACTTAAAACATAAAAATGCCTTGTAATATAAATAAAATACCCTTAAAATATATCAATAGACTCTAAAATACCCTTGTAATGTAAATAAAATACCCTTATGAATTTGAAAAAAAAAAAAAGGGTTTGGGCCTCTTATCATCGCCCTTACATTGAGGTGCTCAATTGTCATATCATCATGTGAGATTAATTTTATCTCAAAAATTAATTTGAAAACACATGCAGGACACAAGGCAACTCATAAGGAATTAAGATGATTAATCTCAAACAAAATTATGTCTCAAATATTTCAAGTTTTTAACAATATCATCAAAGTTCAAATATTATTTCAATAATTGAAAAACAACACTGATATTGTCATAGTAATGAAAAAGATCTTATAAATGTAATTCAATATATATATATATATGGATGTATAATCACCATTAAAGAAGCTAGCTAGATTAGCTAGAAGGGCCAATTAGAGACCAACCTTACTAATCATCTGAATCAAACCCATCTCATTCTTTACCTCACATTCCATGAAAGAATCAAAATCCAGCGACGTTGCCCCTGTCGTCGACGGCCATGGCATCCGATCCAAAAGAGAGTCAATGCTAGAAACACTCTTCTCCTTCATCAGTCTCTCATCGAATGTCAGCAACTTCGGCACTAGTAGGTCTCTAGTAGGTGATCGACCGTCTAGGTTGAGGCTCTTGATATAGTTTTGAAGGAGAGAGCTTTGCTTGGGGTGCCTAGAGCGAAGTTTTCGCTTTGAATGTTGTTTTCTTTTAGTGGCGTTCCAGTGGTTTTTAATGGCATTTTCTGTTCGTCCTGGTAGCCATTTTGTGATCTCTACCCATCGGTTTCCCACTTCGATATGAGCTTGTATCAAGATCTTGTCTTCCTCTTCGCTCCATGTATCTTTCTGTAAAAACAGTTTCATTATGCTTATTGTTTTTGAGTCACAACAATCCATCGGTTAATAAGATGAGGTGGAGTGGAAGATGAAAGAAAACTTAAGCGCAACACTTGTAATGAGTAAATTAAACTCGACATCTCGAGGTTGGCTTAATTACAACGTTATCACTTGCATCTTGAATCACATTGTCGGACCTTTCAATAGACAACTGCCGTTAAAATTACTTAATTAATTGAAATTTCTCCACGTGTATATCTCTGATCCCCTCTCCATGATTCATGAATATTGGGTTTTAGAGTATCAAGATTGTGGTGTATGTGCGCAGATATATAAAGAGATAGAAATAAAATACGGAGAAAAAGATATTTAAACTACCTTAAGTACAAGAAAATACTAGTAAAAAGAATGGGCGATCAAAGAGAGATGGATGAAGTATTTCTCAAAATTATTCAATTAAGGTATAGAAAAAAATGTTATGTTTAGATATCTTAATATTTTTGAAGAAGATAAAAATTATATGTTCTTTAGAGATTTATGTTTGAATGAAATAAGGCACAAGCTTTGAAAAGGATAAAATAGAAAGAAAAACCAATTCAAACACTCGAAAACAAAGAAAGTTTCATGTATTAATCTCTTTCCTTAAATGAAAAAGCGTAAAATAATAAATAGAGAATCAGAACTCAAAAAATACAAACATTTGTATGTTTATCTTTTTCTTAGGGTTTAGAGAATAGGTCTCAATAACAAAAAAAGAGATGACATAGGATATGCAAACTACGCCGAGGGTGGGTGGATTTAAACAATAGAGTCAAAAAAGCCACTTTCTCTCGTCCTATTAACGCTAGTCTAACAAAATAGTGGCCACTTAATTCTCGAAATATAGAGAATTACTAAATATAAATTGACAAAAATTTCAAAAATGACTACTATAATTATCTTAAATTAATGCAATAATAATGATATTGTTGTAATCATATATGATTTTAGAAACAAATTTTCCTAAGAGTATTGAAAATTAAAACGAATAGTAATAGTACCTTAATGTTAGGCCTGAGATGGTTGTGCCAATCTCTCCCTGCATTGCTTCCCAATCCTTCCTTCCAGCCTCTGAGCAATTTGAGACCACTTCCTTATTCCATATTTCTCCACCAATGAAATTAGCAATCTGCACCCATTAATATTTATTTACATAAATATATATTTGTAGGGTTTTTTCTGAAATCATATCAATTCTTACTTCTCGATTAATTTTTCATCGAATCGATTAGTCTAGTGTAATTTTTAAAATATTGAATTTTTAAATCAGATAAAAGAATGATGGCTTTAATATCGAACAACGTCGTCAACACATGCACTCGATAAAAAAAACACTACACATGCTTAGCACGTGTAGTTTATAAACAAATAGTACATATTTAAAAAATCCATAAAAGATAAAACGTTTATATAAAATAATTACATTTAAGACATAATACACACATAACGCATTTGAAAAACATAAAATAGCTATCTTTCTTATTCGATATTTCTCCATCAATGAAATCAACCTACACCGCACGTGCGGAGCACGTCATTTTAGTAAATTGGAGAAATATTAAAAAAAAAAAAACATGGAAGATAGCTATTTTACTTATTATTTTTTGAGATAATCATTCTTGCACAGTTCTTAAGTGCTTGTGCTCTCGATTATGCTAGGAGAGGTAAATTTTAGGTTAGACCTTTGACTCTTATGCAAGACAAGCATCGAACTCACAATTCATCAGATTGACACCAACATATTACTCATCCGACTACTTAATCTATGCCCTAAAACTTATTCCTGTCGACTTAGTATTTCTTAACAATATATATGCGTGCCTTGGGTTTTTTTTGAATTGGATCGGTTTTTAGACCAAAAAAAATATTCGAATGACCAACGAGCGTGTCATGCACGTGCATTAGATTATGAGAAAAACAATATGCACACATAGATATAGATATATGTATGTATATATATATAAATGCATTAAAAAAATAAAAATAGCGATCCCTTCAACCTGTCTTCCTCTGCTGTCCATTGCCCCTTGGAGGAATTGGGCTTCTTGCCAACTCTGTTCTGCTTTCTTGTCGGCGGCCTCGCCGGTGCGGCGGCGGCGGAGACCCTCCTCCTTTTCCGGCCATTTCCGGCGGCAGACGTTGAGGATCCTTCATCTGCTGGCATCACAAAGCTCAAAGGCTTTGCGGCATAGAAGCTCATGGCTTGCAGGCTGCTGCAGCTCTTATCATAATGCGAAACGGCCGCCTTTTCGGCCGGAGTTCTGGCTGCATGGTTCAAGAATCCGCCGCGAAAGCCTCCGGCGGCGACGGCGGCAGGGACAGTCTGCATGGCTGCATAGTCTTGAAGAAGGGGCTTGGGCTCGTAGAGATCGTCAAGATCAATGGGAGGGAAACCGTTTGGGAAAGAGTCAAAAGGATCGAAGCCTTCGCCAGTTTGAACCCCAAATTCATGATTCAAGAATGGATCAAAACTGGGAGAAAACGGGTTGAGTTGGATATCATCAAGATCATGGAGAAAATCCTTGGATGAATTACCAGATTCGAAGAAGAACCCATCTATAAAACTGGGTTTTGACGATGAGCAGTTGTTTCTGGGAAAATTATTTGCTGGGCTACTGGGGTTGAATCCTTCTGTGAAGTCTGTATCAAACTCCATGAGAGAGAGAGAGAGAGAGAGAGAGAGAGAAAATGAGAGGAAATATTCTGATTTCCTTTTCTCTCCTGTTCTTCGTAACATCTGTGCTTCCAAGGCATTTAACATGGTGGTGGAGTGATGGTGACCGTTGATTCATGGCATGATCCAACAGTTGTGATTTCATAAGATTATAAGCTTTCACTCGATCACTTGCTTGGTCATTTCCTTTTTTGGAATTCTGCAGTGATGTTTGATTGTGTATAATTTTTTCATTTTTTTTTATAAAAATTCTCAATTTACCAACTTTTCAAAACTATTTTCAAAATAACGACTTAACGGCACTTGAAAGTTAGAATTTTGAAAGAGCGTTGGTGAGATTCGTAGCCTTTATGAGATTCGATTAGTAGCCTTTGTGAGATTCTTAGCCTTTGTGTATCTAACACAATACGATGTATTTATTTCGCCAGTAAAATTTAAAATTCTAAGTGTTAAATAAATAATATTTTTAAAAAATAATTTTAAAAATATGATAAAATAACTTGAAATTTTGAGTTTTGAAAAAGTTTCGCTATTGGTTCGTCTAGTGACCCTTTAAGAATTCAAAATTCTCGCTACGAAGCAAATGATATTTCAGAAGATAATTTCAAACATATAGTAAAATGATTTTTGAATGAGAGAGCTTTGCTTGGGGTGCTTGGAGCGAAGCTTTCGCTTTGAATGTTGCTTTCTTTTGGTGGCGTTCCAGTGGTTTTTAATGGCATTTTCTATTTTTCACGGTAGCCATTTTGCGATCTCCACCCATCGATTTCCTACTTTGATGTGAGCTTGTATTAGGATATTGTCTTCTTTCTCTCTCCATGTCTCTTTCTGCAAAAACAGTTGCATTATGCTCATTGTTTGAGTCACAATAATCCATCCGTTGATAAGATGAGGTGGAGTGGAAGATATTGAAAGAAAACTTAAGCCCAACACTTGTAATGAGTAAATTAAACTCGGCATCTCAAGGTTGGCTTAACTACTAATGTTATCACTTGCATCTTGAATCATATTATTAGACCTTTCTGAGCATAACTGTCGTTAAAATTACTTAGTTATTTAAAATTTCCCCACATGTATATCTCTCATCCCTACTCTTTCCCTTTCTCTATACTTTGCGAATATTGAGTTTCAGAGTATTGAGGTTGTGGGGTTTGTGTGTGCGTAGATATATTAAGAGTTGGAGATGAAATAAGGAGAAAGAGATATATAAATTAGTTAAAGTACGAGAGAGAGAGAGAGGGGGGGGGATTTAAGCCAAAGAAAAATGCATAAAAGATAAAAACTAGAAAATACTAGTAAAAGAGGTAGCGATCAAAGAGACATGAAATGAGTATTTCTCAAAATTATTCGATTAAGGTGCAAGAAAAAATATTATGTTTAGCTATCTTACTGTTTTTAATAAAGATAAAAATTATACGTTCTTTAGAGATTTATGTTCACATGAAATAAGGCACAAGCTTTGAAAAGGATAAAATAGAAAGAAAAACCAATTCAAACACTCAAAAACCAAGAAACTTTCATGTATAAATCTCATTCCTTAAGTGAAAATGTGAAAAAAATAATAAATAGAGAATCAAAATTCAAAAAACACAAACATTTGTTTATCTATCTCTTTCTTGCTGAGCATGCCTCCACAACGAAAAAAGGATAAGATAGAGTATGCAAAACTACACGGGAGTTGGGTGGGTCAAAAGAGTGGAGACAAAATAGCCACTTTAACTCTCTTTATTAGCGTTCGTCTAATAAAATAGAGGCCACTTAATTCTTGAAATGTGGAGAAATAATAAATGCAATGTGACAAAAATTTCAAAAATGTCTACTATAATTATCTTAAATTAATGCAATAATGATATTGTTGTAATTATATATAATTTTAGAAACAAATTTTCAATATATATATATATATATAAGTGTTGAAAATTAGAAGGAATAATAATAGTACCTTAATGTTAAGCCTGAGATGGTTGTGCCATCTCTCAATCCTTCCTTCTAGCCTCTGAGCAATTTGAGACCACTTCCTTATTCCATATTTCTCCACCAATGAAATTAGCAACCTGCACCCATTAATATTTATTTACATATATATATGTATATATATATTTGTAGGGTTTTTTCTTCAATTGTATTAGTTTCAACTTCTCGATTAATTTTTCATCGAGTCGATTAGTCTAATATGATTTTTAAAATATTGAATTTTTAGACCAAATAAAAAAAGAATGAAGACTTTAATATCAAACGACGTGGTCAACACGTGCACTCGATAAAAAAACACTATCCATTTTAAAAAATTCATAAAAGATTAAAACTTTGTAGACACATATATAATATAATAACGCATTTAAAGAAAATAAAATAGCTATCTTTCTTATTCCGTATTTCTCCATCAATGAAATCAACAATCCATACTTGTTAATATTTACTTACATAATTTTACTATTTCTTAACAATATATATATATATATGTTTGTTGGTTTTTGTTTTTTTTTTTTTTTTGTATTAGATTGTTTTTCACCTCTAGTTAATTTTTATTAAATTAGTTTATCCGACACAATTTCAAAATATTGAATTTTTAGACTAAAAAAATTATTCAAATGACGAACAAGCGAAAGAAAAATAAAGAGATATATTTGGTTTTAGTGTATTGAGGTTGTGCGTGCATGTGCAAATATATAAAAAAATGGAGATGAAAGATGAAAAAAGATATTTATAAACTAGCTAAAGTAAGAGAGAGAGAGAGGGGCCCAAAACAATGCATAAAAGATGAAATTAGAAAATACTAGTAAAAGACGGGGTCATCAAATAGAGATGGAAAGAGTTTTTTTCAAAGTTATTCGATTAAGGTGTAAAAAAAAATGTTATGTTTAGGTATCTTAGTATTTTTGAAAAAGAAAAAAATTAAACGTTTTTTAGAAATTTATGTTTAAATGAAAAAAGTCACAAACTTTGAAAAGGATAAAATAGAAAGAAAAACCAATTCAAACACTCAAAAACAAAGAAATCTTCATTTATTAATCTCTTTCCTTAAATGAAAAGGCGAAAAATAATAAATGGAGAATCAAAACTCAAAAAACACACACATTTGTTTATTTATCTCTTTCTTAGTGTTTAGAAAATGTGTCTCGATAACGAAAAAAAAGATAAGGTAAGATATGTAAAATTATACCTGGGTCAAAAGAGTAAAGGTAAAATAGGTGGCATTTTCTTTCTCTCTATTAACGCTCATCTATAAAAATAACAGCCACTTAATTCTTGAAGTGTAGCGAATAACTTAATGTAATTTGACAAAAATTTCAAAAATGTCTACTATAATTTATCAAACTCTATGAATAAGAGAGAGAGAGAGAGAGAATGCAAGAAAATAAGAGGAAAATATTCTAATTTCTTTTTCTCTCTTATTCTTCGTAACGTTTGTGCTTCCAAGGCATTTAACATGGTGGCGGAGAGATAGTGATCGTTGGATCATTCCATGAACCAACGATTGCGATTTCATAAGATTATAAACTTCGATCCACTTGCTTGGTCATTTCTATTTTAGGAATTATGCGTGATGTTTAATTGTGTATACTTTTTTCATTATTTTTATAAAAATTCTCAATTTACCAACTTTTTGAAATTATTTTTCAAAATACCATTTTATTGGCACTTGAAATTTTGGATTTTTAGAGACCCATTGGTGAGATTGGTAGCTTTTGTGTATCGAACACAAAATTCAAAATTCTAAGTGCTAGATAGATAATATTTTTTAAAAAAATAAATCCAAAAATGTTGTAAAATGACTTGAAATTTTGGGCTTGTAACAAGTCCTCTATTGGTTCCTGTACGACCCTTTAAGAATTCAAAATTCTAAGTACTAAAGAAATGATATTTCAAAGATAGTTTTGAAAATATGGTAAAATGAGAATTTTTTATAAAACAAGTGTTAAAATTATCAAAAAGTCGACATCTATTTTATTTTTATTTTTCTCAAATGACTAATTGTACATGTAACGGTAATTTAGTTTAAACTCTCCCCTTCTCTCTCTAATTAATTTGCAATTCACTATCGTCTTTAAAGGTCAAATAAATGGTTATTTAATTAGAGAAGGAAAAGACCATTAAGGCATATTAATTTCATTGCTAATTAAATTAACGTAAATATAGAGTGTTTGGTTGTGTTAACCATCTCATCGCTTTAATCAATCTCATTAGTTAGTTAAATATATCATAACTAGTTGTTAAAAAGTTGTGTAATAATGTAATTATAAATTCTTAAACTAGTTATACGTGGTTGACTATTATAATGTCTTATGTGCTCTTCTTATATTATAATGATCATAATTAATGTTATTTTGTTAATTATTAATTTAAAATTAAAAATATAAATACGTAGATATCGTATATCTCGACTATAAATATAAAAATGTATAGATTTTATGTTCATTGAATCTAGTCAGGTCTTTCTATTCTAGGGCGAAAATGAAAACAAGAAGTGAATTACGTCAATAACTCAGGTCACAAGAGATTTGCAACACATAAGATTTGCTGGTCGAATTAATAGAGATTTTGTGCCAATATTAACAAAGATAAGATAAGGTTTCTTGATATGAAAATAATTCAAAATTCTAAGTGCTAAACAGATGATATTTCAAAAGATAGTTTTGAAAATATGGTAAAATCATATATCAATATATAAAACAACAATAATATATGCATTAGTGCATGAAAAATTAAACTCTTAGGGCATAGGTTGAGCAGTCGAATGAGCAATATGTCGGTGTTAATTTGATAGATCACGAGTTCGATCATTGCCTTGCACAAAGGCCAAAAACCCAACCTGCAATTTACTTTCCTTAACATAATTGAGGGCACAAGCACTGAGAACTGTGTAAGGGTGGTCATCCCAAGTGCATAAAGACTTAATATCAAACAAAAACTAATCAATAAATGTCTCACTAAAGTGAAATTCTATCATTTGATTGTCTTCCCAAACTTAAAATGATTAATGATAACTCCATATGCTATGCTAAAAATAGGATTTCTATCATTCTCCCACCTAAAAAATTTGTATTAAACTCAGAAAAAGGTAGACCAATCAAAATGTGGCCATATATAACAAAAGTATTAATTACACAGTAATACCATTGAATCCAACACAATTACTGATATCGAACCATGGTCGCACATACATCTATCAATGATGTATCATCTTCTAATATTAGTAATATACAATGGTCAATATGTATCAAGATTGTAAGTAGTATAGATAGTAATAATTAACAATCACACATGATCCAAAATCTATGCTATCACTTGTCAATTTTTGTGTGATTCTTTGAAATCAAAGTTAGGAGTAGAAATCCATTATCAAATATGTAATTGAGAAATGAATTAATATATCACAAATGCATGTAAAATAAATGAAATAATGAAGAATAAATAACTTCATTAACAACACGAGGATAACTCAAAACAAAAAAAAATGTCTTGTAATGTAAATAAAATACCCTTAAAATACATCAATAAACTCTAAAATACCCTTGTAATGTAAATAAAATACCCTTATGAATTTGGAAAAAAAAAAAAATGGGTTTGGGCCTCTTATCATCGCCTTTACATTGATGTGCTCAATTGTCATATCATCATGTGAGATTAATTTTATCTCAAAAATTAATTCGAAAACACATGCAAGACACAAGGCAACTCATAAGGAATTAAGATGATTAATCTCAAACAAAATTATGTCCCAAATATTTCAAGTTTTTAACAATATCATCAAAGTTCAAATATTATTTCAATAATTGAAAAACAACACTGATATTGTCATAGTAATGAAAAGATCTTATAAATGTAATTCAATATATATATATATATATTTATGGATGTATAATCACCATTAAAGAAGCTACCTAGATTAGCTAGAAGGGCCAATTAGAGACCAACCTTACTAATCATCTGAATCAAACCCATCTCATTCTTTACCTCACATTCCATGAAAGAATCAAAATCCAGCGATGTCGCCCCTGTCGTCGACGGCCATGGCATCCGATCCAAAAGAGAATCAATGCTAGAGACACTCCTTTCCTCCATCAGTCTCTCATCAAATGCTAGCAACTCCGGCACTAGTAGGTCTCTAGTAGGTGATCGACCGTCTAGGTTGAGGCTCTTGATATAGTTCTGAAGGAGAGAGCTTTGCTTGGGGTGCCTAGAGCGAAGTTTTCGCTTTGAATGTTGCTTTCTTTTAGTGGCGTTCCAGTGGTTTTTAATGGCATTTTCTGTTCGTCCTGGTAGCCATTTTGCGATCTCTGCCCATCGGTTTCCCACTTCGATATGAGCTTGTATCAGGATCTTATCTTCCTCTTCGCTCCATGTATCTTTCTGCAAAAACAATTTCATTATGCTCATTGTTTATGAGTCACAACAATCCATCCGTTAATAAGATGAGGTGGAGTGGAAGATAAAAGAAAACTTGAGCGCCACACTTGTAATGAGTAAATTAAACTCGACACCTCGAGGTTGGCTTAATTACTAACGTTATCACTTGCATCTTGAATCACATTGTTGGACCTTTCAATAGACGACCACCTTTAAAATTACTTAATTATTTAAAATTTCTTCACATGTATATCTCCTATCCCTTCTCCATGACTCACGAATATTGGGTTTTAGAGTATCGAGGTTGTGGGGTATGTGCGTGTGTGCGCAGATATATAAAGAGATGGAAATAAAATATGGAGAAAAAGATATTTAAACTACCTAAAGTACAAGAAAATACTAATAAAAAGCGGGGGCGATCAAATAGAGATGGATGGAGTATTTCTCAAAGTTATTCAATTAAGGCGTAGAAAAAAATGTTATGTTTAGGTATCTTAGTATTTTTTATGAAGGTAAAAATTATATGTTCTTAATTTATGTTCGAATGAAATAAGGCACAAGCTTTGAAAAGGATAAAATAGAAAAAAAAAAAAACAATTCAAACACTCGAAAACAAAGAAACTTTCATATATTATTCTCTTTCCTTAAATAAAAAGGTGAAAAATAATAAATAGAGAATCAAAACTCAAAAAACACAAACTTTTGTATATTTATCTCTTTCTTAGGGTTTAGAGAATAGGTCTCAATAACGGAAAAAAAAAGATGACATAAGATATGCAAACTACGCTGAGGGTGGGTGGATTTAACCAGTAGAGTCAAAAGAGCCACTTTCTCTCTTCCTATTAACGCTAGTCTAACAAAATGGTGGCCACTTAATTCTCGAAATGTAGAGAATTACTAAATATAAATTAACAAAAATTTCAAAAATGACTACTATAATTATCTTAAATTAATGCAATAATAATGATATTATTGTAATTATATATGATTTTAGAAACAAATTTTCCTATGATTGTTGAAAATTAGAAGGAATAATAATAATAGTACATACCTTAATGTTAGGCCTGAGATGGTTGTGCCATCTCTCCCTGCATTGCTTCCCAATCCTTCCTTCCAGCCTCTGAGCAATTTGAGACCACTTCCTTATTCCATATTTCTCCACCAATGATATTAGCAATCTGCACCCATTAATATTTATTTACATATATATATATATATATATACTTGAGTCGTAGTAGTTTCAATTTCTCAATTAATTTTTCATCGAGTCAATTAATCTAGTATGATTTTCAAAATATTGAATTTTTAGACCAAATAAAAAAATAACAATGACTTTAAGATCGAATGACCTCTTCAACACGTACACTTGATAAAAAAAAAAATAATATTGCACGTACTCTGCACGTGCAATTTATAAACAAATACTACATATTTAAAAAAATCCATAAAAAATAAAACGTTCATATAAGAAAATTAGATATAAAACAAAATACACACATAATGCATTTGAAAAACATAAAATAGCTATCTTTTTTATTCGATATTTCTCCATCAATGAAATCAACCTACACCGTGCTGAGCACGTCATTCGTTATTTTAGTAAATCGGAGAAATATAAAAAAAAAAAACATAGAAGATCGCTATTTTACTTATTACTTTTTGAATTGTGCAAGTGCTCATGCTTTCGATTTAATCAAGAAAAATAAATTCTAGATTGAGCCTTTAGTTCTTGTGTAGGGCGAGAATTTAACTCGTAATCCACTGAATTGACACTGATATATTGTTCATTTGACTGCTCGAGCTCTACCTTAGGATCTATACTCATCGATTTACTATTTCTTAACAATAAAGGTTTTTTTTTTTTGAATTGGATCTGTTTTTAGACCCAAAAAAATATTCGAACGACCAACGAGCGTGTCATGCACGTGCATTGGATTAAGAAAACCGCAATATGCACACATAGATATAGATATATGTATATATATATATAAATGCATTAAAAAAATTAAAATAGTGATCCCTTCAACCTGTCTTCCTCTGCTGTCCATTGCCCCTTGGAGGAATTGGGCTTCTTGCCAACTCTGTTCTGCTTTCTTGTCGGCGGCCTCGCCGGTGCGGCCGCGGCGGAGACCCTCCTCCTTTTCCGGCCATTTCCGGCGGCAGACGTTGAGGATCCTTCATCTGCTGGCATCACAAAGCTCAAAGGCTTTGCGGCATAGAAGCTCATGGCTTGCAGGCTGCTGCAGCTCTTATCATAATGCGAAACGGCCGCCTTTTCGGCCGGAGTTCTGGCTGCATGGTTCAAGAATCCGCCGCGAAAGCCTCCGGCGGCGACGGCGGCAGGGACAGTCTGCATGGCTGCATAGTCTTGAAGAAGGGGCTTGGGCTCGTAGAGATCGTCAAGATCAATGGGAGGGAAACCGTTTGGGAAAGAGTCAAAAGGATCGAAGCCTCCGCCAGTTTGAACCCCAAATTCATGGTTCAAGAATGGATCAAAACTGGGAGAAAACGGGTTGAGTTGGATATCATCAAGATCATGGAGAAAATCCTTGGATGAATTACCAGATTCGAAGAAGAACCCATCTATAAAACTGGGTTTTGACGATGAGCAGTTGTTTCTGGGAAAATTATTTGCTGGGCTACTGGGGTTGAATCCTTCTGTGAAGTCTGTATCAAACTCCATGAGAGAGAGAGAGAGAGAGAAAATGAGAGGAAATATTCTGATTTCCTTTTCTCCTGTTCTTCGTAACATCTGTGCTTCCAAGGCATTTAACATGGTGGTGGAGTGATGGTGACCGTTGATTCATGGCATGATCCAACGGTTGTGATTTCATAAGATTATAAGCTTTCACTCGATCACTTGCTTGGTCATTTCCTTTTTTGGAATTCTGTAGTGATGTTTGATTGTGTGTAATTTTTTCATTTTTTTTTATAAAAATTCTCAATTTACCAACTTTTCAAAACTATTTTCAAAATACCGACTTAATGGCGCTTGAAAGTTTGGATTTTGAAAGAGCGATGGTGAGATTCGTAGCCTTTGTGTATCTAACACATTAGGAGGTATTTATTTCGCTAGTAAAATTCAAAATTCTAAATGTTAAATAAATAATATTTTAAAAAATAATTTTAAAAATATGACAAAATAACTTGAAATTTTGAGTTTTGAAAAGGTTTCGCTATTGGTTCGTCTAGTGACCCTTTAAGAATTCAAAATTCTCATTACTAAGCAGATGATATTTCAGAAGATAATTTCGAACATGTGATAAAATGATATTTTTTTATAAAATAAATGTTAAAATTATCAAAAACTCATCATCTTTTTTATGTTTCTTTTTTTCAATTGTCTAATTATACATGTAACTGTAATTTAGCTCAAATTCTCTCTCTCACACACATAAATTTGTAATTTATTATCATCCTTAAAGGTCGAATAAATGGTTATTTAATTAGAGAAGGAAAAGACAATTAAGGCACCTTAATTTCAATACTAATTAAATTATTGAAAATATAGTGTTAGGTTGTGTTAACCATTTCATCGCTTTAATCAATCTCATTGGTTAGTCAAATATATCATAACTAGTTAATGTAATTGTAAATTTTTAGATTAATCACGTGGTTGACTATTACAATATCTTACGTGTTTTTCTCATATTATAATTAATGTTATTCTTTAATTATTTATTTAAAATTAAAAATATAAATATATAGATATCGCGTGTCTTGACTATAAATATGAAAATGTATAGATTACATATTTATTGTATCTTATCGAGTTTTTTTTTATTTTAGGGTGTGGAAACAACAAATGAATTAGGTCGACAAATTAGATTACACGAGTTTCGCAATATATAAGGTTAGCTAGTTGAATTAATAGAAAGATTTTGTGCCAATATTAACAAGGACGAAGGTAATTTCTTACTATGAAAAGAAAACGAGAATCATGCATCTATTAATTGTTAAAAAATTAAATTTATAAATTTATATCTATATTATTATATAATCAAACACTATATTTTAAGGTTACGAACCTGATATCTTGCTTAAAAAGCAAAACTTAACCATGTTAATAAAATTTAAACTCAAAATCTTTAAATAATAATTAATTTTTCAAATAATTTTATCGCTACACTAATGCTGATTTTATTTAAAAAATTATCTAAGAAATTAAAAAGTAAGTTGTATTTGTCAAAAATCACTTAATAAATTTTTATTTTTTATTTTTTACGTTTTTAAACTTATGTAACCCCTACCACCTATGATACACGAAAATGTCGGGAGTATCATTTCGGCATTTTCGAAATGTTTTCTGTACTAAAACACTAAAAAAATATTTATGGGTCATTTTTGCAATTTCAAAAACATTTCAGTATCGTTACCTAATAGTAGAAAAACATTTTTGCTCCATCTATAAAATTAAAAAAGGAATTTTTTATGTCTTTAACTCAAAATTTTAAATTATATATTTTTATATTACAAATTTATTTATCAAAAAAATCTTATATTTTTTTATTTATGCGTTTCTCTTATATTTTCATTTTTTACTTCTTAAAAAATACCATTTTCAAATTTTTGTTTTCATACAACCTAGCCTACCATACCATACCTTGAGTCTGTATGCATATTTGTATATATATATATATATGTGTGTGTGTATGAATGGGACCGAGTATATTGAGGTGATAAGCCCTTTTACATTGTCCGACAAATTTATCAAGAGAGTTATTGAAGGGTGCCAAAAAGATAAAAATGTCATCGCCCAAATTATAAATTTGCAAACCATGTCATTGCCTTGCCAGTCTATTCTTTTCTTTGTCTTTCCCTTTCTTATGACCATCGATATGTAACCGCCAACTATTATTGCATTCATCTTGCTTTTTCAGGGTCATCGCATTACCGTCTCACGGCCATCGCCTCACAACCTCATCGACTACCGCTGCATTCTCAATAGTGGGAGGATACAATAGCGATCGATGAGGCAAATGCAACGACAATCAACGATTACATTGGTGACCATAAAAAATAGAGATAAGAGAAAACATGTGGGCAAGATAATGATAGGTTTTGTAAATTTACAATTTAGGTGAAATCATTTTAGTCTTTTTAACTCCATCATAAACCCCGTCAGTAAATCTGTCAGACAAAATAGATTAATCCTTGAGGTGATAGACAAAGTTGTTTCAACAAGAACAATTTAACTTCCATTCATTAATTAAATTACTTTTGGGTCTGGATGGAATAAAACAAACTATGAGGGTTCGAATGTAATTTACCCATAAATCAACTCCAACAAGTCGGTTAAGATAAGGACACGTGTCAGCTCGCCGCCATCCTCTGCCCGCCGCCTTCGCCCATCTCGCGCAACGTATATAATCATCGAATCAAAGCCAAAGTTTCCATCCCTGATCAAGGGATTCAGACCAATCGAAGCCATTGGAAAAATGCTGAGAACCACCGCCAAGAACTTCCTAGGGTTAGGGTTTCGAAACGCCCAAACCCATGCCAAAGCTCGATCCTCTTCGACGCAGCTGCAGCTGCTGGTGCGGCTGTACCACGAGAGGGTTGTGGACCACTACAACCACCCCCGCAACGTTGGGTCCTTCAAGAAGGACGATCCGACGGTCGGCACCGGCCTCGTCGGCGCCCCAGCCTGCGGCGACGTGATGAAACTCCAGATCAGGGTCGATGAGCAGAGCGGGAAGATCGTCGATGCGTGCTTCAAGACCTTTGGATGTGGCTCCGCCATCGCTTCGTCGTCTGTCGGTTAGTTGAATTTGAAACTGTTTTATGATCTTCATTGGCTTTAATCTCATGAAACTTTTTCACGCAAAGATGGTATTGAAACTTTATTTCATCGTTTCGACACTAGAGCTTGCTCAGGAAGGGTTAAAATAATGTCGTATTGTTATTCTTGCATAGATTTTTATTTTTCAATTGATTATGAATATTGTTTCACCAATACTAATCAATAGGATGAATTACACTTGATGATGATGGCTTGTTTTTAAGCCAAGATAAACCCTTTTCTTCTAGACTGAGTTTCTTACAGGAAGACCTTCAGTATTTTTGCCGGTAGATTCTGTGATTTTTGATTAATATTTGGAAGTGATTTGCCAATAGCATGTGGTAATTTCAGCAAGGATAAATAACAATTTAAAAATGGAGTCATTCATGTTCAAAGCCATATTTTACACAATTTCTGGAAATATTTTTCCAACAGAATTGAAAGGATAAGAGGAGGTAAATGATTAAAGCCAAGTCTGTTTCTGGGTTGAGAAAGTGAGTGTAAGGAATTGAACTCTTTTGTTTAGTTTCTATTAATGATTCTATGTACAGGCACCATCTGTTGTTTTATTTTCATTTCCTTAACCTCCACGAATTATAGCTTTCTCTATATTGTTGTGATTGACGAGAGAACTTTTGCTGGGAACTTTGTTGCTTGGGACTAGGGATTTTTGCAGTTCTGAGTTGGGTCTTTTGATTAGGAAACTTATCAAAAGAAACTTTGCCCCCTTCTTTTTCACTCTTTTTTTTTGGCACTGCTATAGGTTTTTCAGTGGGGAAGATGATGTATTTTTGTGGGTTGAATATGCAACTTTGATTACTTCATCCGGTGTACATGAATTAATAAATATGTATATTTTGGGTTCACCCACTAACTGGTTTTCATCTGTCTCTCTACTGGTTCTTTTCTACGTTTTATAGTTGGCATTACTGGTACTTTCTTTGAATTATAATCTTTAAAATGTCTGAAATTTCTGCCATTTCTGATATTGGCTCTGTTAAATGTGTGGCCTCCAAAATATATAAATTTTAAGTTGACGGTCATAAAGTTGACAGTCACAATGTTCCAAACTAGCAGAGATGATCACTGACTCTCATCTCGATATCAAGATAGTCTAATCCAATAGTTTCTACAAGCAATGACAATTCTTGTAGTGCTGAATGAGATCTATGCACTGAATGCCTCATCTTTTTTGTTTTTTTTTTCTTTTTCCTGAAACTGTAAAGTAGCAATTCAGCTATGACAGTTCTGCTTGACATCAGGAAAACTGCAAGGCATTCTTGAGTTGTAATTAGAGTATTATTAACTGTTGGTGTGTGCTTTAACTTGCAGCTACTGAGTGGGTAAAGGGGAAGCAGATGGAAGAGGTCTTATCCATTAAGAACACGTAAGCTCCATTTCTATTCTTGTTGTAAAACCCATGATCCTATCTATCAAATGGTGCACACATTTAATTGGTTGTCTAGAGATGTACTTGTTTGGTTAGTCAATCTTGTGTATGAACCAAGTTTGTAATTACTCTGCTAAGGTGTTTTTATTGGATTTTTGTGGGTTTGATACGTAAATCACTTTTCTAGTGGCAGCCAGTTCGCATACGACCATATGCTGCTTTTCCTATTCTTTTTTTTTTGACAAAGATGTCAAATAATTTAATGGTGATTTAAATTACCCCCTAATGCATTGTCAACCTATCTGTTGGTTTGTGTGTGTATATAATCAACCATAATTGACACCTACATTCACGGTTTCATAACATTTTCATGTCAGTGCTGCCTGTTTAGCTCTCTGCTTTCTAGTCTGAGAACTTTATTTATTTTGAATAACATCTTCATACTGATGACAATAAGCTCTCATCTATTATCCTATACACTGATCCATCCCACTATTGTTCTGAGAATTTCCTGAATGGCTGACACGAATTTTGTAGCTTATATGACATGAAAGATGACATATTTGTATATATATTATGTGATGGCTATAACAACAATGTACGAAGCCTTTTTTCCCAGTTGATCACATGAATTCTAGTTCTCCATCTGATGACTGTCCTGTTCTATTTTTTTGACTCGTCTGAAAATGGATTGACGAGTACACTTGAGGTTGCCGATGCACATTTCTCTGTTTTAGAGTGCATTTATTAGCTCGCCCCGTATTTTTAACATATGGAAAACATTGTTTTTCTCTAATTATATTGTTAAGCTTAGTTAGTCTGCATACTTCTTTTCAAGAACTTCATCGTCTGAAAGCCTTAAACCAGAGGATGCTGATTCACTTGATGATATTGCAGTGAAATTGCAAAACACCTCTCTCTCCCACCAGTTAAACTGCACTGCAGTATGCTTGCTGAGGATGCCATAAAGGCAGCCGTCAAAGACTACGAGGCGAAGCGCAGTCCGCCCGCTGCCGGTGCGGCGGCGGCGGCGGATGACTGATGATGCTCTTTTGCTGCAAAATGGGAATTCTATGGAAGAGCATCTGTCTTTTGATCTTGACATATTGGGTGATGTAAAGGTTGTACCTTAGGTATGATCTAGATCTGATGTTATCACCTTTCTCCTTGGATGTAATTTTGCTCTTTTAAGGAAACTACCCACCCTCTTGTCATATAAATAAAGTTTTATTCAGAGTGATATAGATAAATAAAAACTCGGATCGTAGATCCATTATTACAGTTGGTCTCAAGCTCAAATACGACTAAATAAAAGAAAAAGGTTGTGTTAGGTCAGCTGTCAGTTCAGATCAGAGATGGGCCCTGATTGATGATATATGTCTTTGAGGGATTTATCTTGGGATTATCGCTCTTGCGTAGTCTTTCATTGTTTGTGTTCAACTTATCTTGTTTATATGTCTTTAAGCTTGATATATGTGTTTTTTCTTATTTATTATTTATTTTATTTATAGAAAAAAAAGAGATTTATCTGAGAACTTGTGTCTTTTGAACTTGTGCTTCACCTGTGTTTCAAAATGATCGTCTTTAAAACGATGTTTTTATCCTTTTTCTCCTCCAACGTAATTGTGCTTTTTTGAGGAAACTACCCTTCTAAATAAAGTAGTTCTTAGCTAACAAAGTAGATAAAAGTCAACTTGTCTATGTTGGTCTCAAGATTGAATAAAGGGAAAAGGTTAAATTCTTTCAAATTTTACGTGTTTTAAAGTAATTTTTATGGAGATTCTAAATGGTTTATAAATGATTTTGGAGACTCCTTGCCCGATATCTTGGTGAGATAGGAAAAATGACCCTTGTTGGAGATGGGACAAGATGGGGTAGGGATCCCTGTTCTCTCATAAAATAATTTTATATTAATTTTTTAAGAATAACAAGAAGTAACATTATTAAGACAAAAAAAGTTACAATAAACAAAAAATATTATATTATTAAACAAAAGATTGCAAATGTCCAAACTAAAAATTACAACAATTGAAGCGGAGATGAGAAATTACTCAAAATAAAATCAAAATTCTGAAGGTTCAAATGACTGCAAAAGTAGCTTGAATCTTATATCTTTTATAAGAGTTATGGTTTCAGTTCAACTCTATTTATATATCCATAGTACATGCATCATGTAACATAGAAAAAATAGTTTAAATAGTTTATATTGATACAGATGGCAAGGTTAAACTAATCGAGGTAAGGGCCATAATTCCTACCATTGCCTTGTCCTGAACAAGAGAAATTATGAATTACCCCTACCTAACCTTGAAACCTTAGTTAAAAGGGCATTAATCTTGTAGGGACATTATTTTGTCATCCCTATTAATGATAGATAGGAATTAAATGGAAGATAGGGTGGCTAAATGGATAAGATAATGGTCCAACTCACAATTTGGGTCATTTTTTGGTGGTTGTGGTAGAACTAAAAAATAGAGTAAGAGAGATAAAATTAAAAAGAGATAGAGAGTTAAAAGTAGGGATCGATAGCGATGGTCTTTAATGGAGGAAAAGAATGATGATGGAGCATACCATTAGCTCTTGCGGTCCAATTAGAAGGGGAAAAGGATAAGAATAAGAAGAGGTCATTGACAATTTATTGTTGGCATTAATATTATTACCATATTCTTTTATTTTGATTTATTTTAACTTAATTATAGTTAAATCATTTTACTCAATTAAGGTTTAATTAATATCATCTATGATAAAAGGAAGTGTTGGAGAGAAAAAAAAATAAACCATAGACATCATTTCTAAACTATAAGGAGTCTTTGTACAAATGATTTAAATTACAATGGGGTTTAAAAGTAATTTACATAAATAAAAAGGTTGCTTAACATTGTTGATGCTTAAACATCATTGGATGTTTTAATTTGATTATAAATAATTAGAAAGTTAAAAATAAGGTAGTGAATTTGTATATATAAAATGATCGGAGAGATAAAATTCATATAGTAATTCTTGTTAGATAGTTTATGTTTAGAATAATTTTTTTTTTACTCATTTTGATTTTACCAATAATCAAGACATTATATAGTCTCGAAATTCTCTTCAATTCATTAACTATAAACACACCTATAAAATTGCTTGCAATAATTCTTCAAAGTTGCCTGCAATTATTATTGAAAAAAAAATTATGAGTATACTTATGCACTTTAAGTGATTATTTTGATGAATATTTTAAGATTGTCAATATAACTGTTAACCTTGAACGACTATAACTAACATAATTCTTAAGGAAGGTGTGATACTGATGAAAATTTCCTTGACATTTGTACATAATCTTCTTTTAACGTTAGGAGAATTATACATTTTTATTAGTTACTTAAATCTTCTGGTCTAGTCTTTTGTTGTGAGACTTGGAATATGCCATAACTTAAAGTTGTTGATACTTTTTTGGTTCTTCCCATCAAGCAAACCACCTCGTATCGTGGTCATTCATTATGAACATATTTTATTTATTGTCGACGTTCGATTTCAGCCGACCGTGATTTGTTTTGGGTCGCGGTGAGTAAATCCAAAATACCAAGAAGAAGAAAAGAACTCAGATTCCAAACGTGAGTCAACACCAGAATTTTTACGTGATTCGGTCAGAACGATGCATACTCTACGACCGCACTTTGATTGTTCTTTTCAGAATGGCGGTATTTGATTATTCTCCTTGTCCCTGCCCCTCATGATATATATCATTCTTATTTATACTGAGGAGTTTTTATAATTTGGATAACATAAAGAAAATACAATGAGTGTATAATGGGAGATAAACAGCCCTTATCGCTTTCATAAAACCAGGAGTGAGATCCTCATTTCGAGGGGTATGGGCTATTGTAGATAAAGTGAACGAACCCTAACTCTGACTTCTCAGTAGCTTTGCCACTCATTCAAACAGGAGGTTTTAGGCCAGCGACTTGGATAATCCAGCGATCTGGAGGATATTTTCGGGAGCTCGTTAGTCGATTGCTGGGAGCTCGTTGGGGGGCTTATCGGGAGCTCGCCAGATGCTCGCTTTACGAGTTCTAGATTTTGGTGGTGGCTGAATTTTCCTTGACGAGGTCGTCTGGGCCTTCTTGGCCTCGGGTGATTGGGCCGATCCATCGAACCGAGTCTAGCCCATGCGGGATGATGCAAGAAGTACATATAACATCTATCATTTTTATTTTAAAAATTAAAATAATAATATTGATAAATAAAAACACATGTTCCCAAACGACTCAAGCTCTTAGTTTGGTAAAAGAGCTATCTTCAAACTCAATTTGTTTTATTAACAATTTTGGATGGAACACACTGTTAAATGAGAACTAAATGATGGGCCCAATCCATTCGACATGTCTAAATAACCAATTATACTCGTGTTGTGTCGCCACTTAACATATTAGGCAAGAGCTTTTAATAACACAAAATTAGTCAGACAATTTTAAATATAATAATAATAGACTCCTCATGGTAGTAGTACAGTTCTCTTAGCCCTAAAGGATGGCTAAAGTAGCATTGGAGTGGGAAGAATTTTGGGTTCAACCAAAGTTCAAATCATAAAATTACTTGATCGAGGAATTTAAGTTAATTTTTGTGAAAATTTTTACGAACAAATTTTAATGATAAATTAAAATAAAAATTAAATTTGAACAAAAAAAAAAATCAAAATTTATTACAATGTAATTTCTCTCTTTTGATTACAAATCCGTTTATTTTAAGTTTCGATCGATCGCTCGGCTCTCTCACTCTCAGATACCCACTGGATTGACGATTGCTTTTCATCTCCGTTTTCTTGCTCCAAGCGAAATCCAAAACCAGCTAGTTTCCATTTCATTGGTGCTCCCTCCCAATCACCGTAAGCAACTTGGATAAGTTTTAAAGGAGTTGATTTCCACATGTGGTTTTTTTTGTTTGATTCACGCTTTTGATTTTGGGTTTTCTTTCAATTACTCGATTGGAAATGGCAGAGGGAGGAGGTAAGTTGGTCGTTGCAACGAACTTCGCCCCACCGAACCTCGTTCAATTCAGCCCAAGTCTATCGGTGTCATTTCGGGTTTTCTTCGGATTCTTCCTCTCCAATTATAATTTTGTGTTTTTGAATACATTCTTATTCTTCAGTTTATGTGTGAGTAATATTATATGCAATTGATTTTGTTTTCTATTTGGGTGTTTGTCTGGATTCGAGTGAAGTGACCAAACTGGACGTTGGGCTGGACACGAACGGTTCGGGGTTGGGGGACAGTGGATTAATGGCTGGTTTAGTACAGGACCACCCCTCCCTCGGGATTGACGATATAAATGAAGAAAATCAGGAGAAGTTGTTCAACAAGGACATCGTAGAGCGAGAGAGTGAAGGGGAGAGAGAGATGTCTCATGCAGTGGGAATTCGATTCACCGGTCGGGTTCTCGTCCGGCTGGACCTCAGCAAGGCGGCCATTCAGGGGAATTTTGAGGAGAGGGACCCAACAATTCTGTTGCCTAATCAGTCTGATGATATATCTCACTTGGCTTGGACATTGGAGGTGAAATTAAGCTCTTCCCATTGTTCGGTTCTGTTGATCTTGTGGGTTAATTGTGTCGATGCTTTCTAGGACTGTGATTGTCTTCTTTCCAATTTGAAAAGTTGAGGCTGGAGGGTCAATTGATTTGTTCATTTTTGGTTGCAAATTTAGCTTTCTTGATAGTATTCTCTATATATAATTGCTTCTAGTACTATATTACTGAAGGATTAGGACATTTTCTTCTAGTGGTGGACAAGGCTTTTCATTAGTTATAACTTTCAACTTTGTTGTACGGCACAAAATATTGGGTAGCAAAGCACCAACATATGCAAAATATGAGGGGAATGGATAGAATGAAATAAGTCTTTAACAAGAGTGGTGGAGGAATGATATGAAGAACTTGATGGGAGACTCTTAGGTGTGACATGAATTATAAGGGCCTAAGAAAAAGATAAGGCCGTAAACAAAAAATAATTGGTTCATGTAACTGACGCCAATGGTGGGATTAAGGTTTGATATAATTGTTGTTGTTCAATTTGGCCTTGTAACAATCACATAATTTGGAATCCAGATTCTATGAAATTGGAGTCTTATGATAACCCCCAGATGAGGTTCTCCTCTATTGCGACTTTGTTGTTGCTGCTATCATAAGTCTTCACCTTGCTCTTGTACCTAGGATTTGTTATCTTAAACTTATACTAATGTTTAGGTCTTGCTACATGTTGAAAGCCACTTATGCCATCTAAATTTGTGATGGCTTGGTTTATTTATTTGTTTTATTGAAAAGTGGTTGTTGATGGTTTGTTAGGATCTCTTATCAAGTTGGTGTATTTTTCAAGACACGAGGACCGATCAATGAATTACAGGAGAAAGAAGTCTCTTCAGGAAAAATTTGGTGGTTCTAATGGGAATAGGAGGAGCTACCCAATTCTTGGTGGAAGGCTTCATTTTGTGAAGTTTGAAACACCAAAGTTAATGAATGCTTAGATTTTATTTCTTCCAAACAGCTTCACTATGGTGGTATATGTCTTTTCCCTTGTTCATGATTGAGCACAGTGCACCATAACTTCACATCACAGTCATAGCTTTCAGCAACTTTAGTTAAATTTTGAACAGTTGATAGTTGTTGATATAAAGACAAACTTTTACTTGGTGCATTTATTTCTATTTTCACCATGTGATGGATAGGGATGGATGCACACCTTTGGAATTCTGGGGCCCCAAACAATGAAAATGCAGTAATTAAGGTAACTTTTGTCTTCCATTATCATTTACAGGCAATAATCCTGCAGTATGTTTCTTAAACTGAGTTGTATAAAGAACATGGAGATGGTATCTTCGATGATTAAAAATAATTCATTGAGTTCTTTTGGGAAAAAAAAAAATATTAAGTAAGAAAAACTGGAAGGAGTTATTCTTTCCTTGGGCCATTTGTGGATGACACTGGAAGCCCATTTTTGAGTAGAGGCAAAGGCTACATCAAATATTTGAGATAAATAACAGCTAATACACATCAGATTATTTGGGCTGATTTAGGTGACCATTCTGGTTAAGTTAGTATTTCTTATGTTTCAACTGATTTTATAGGAGGACTAATTCAATCAATTATTCTCTCTCAAATTATGCTTGATATATGAAACAAACATTTTCTCAAGATTGATTTATCGAGAAATCTGCTTAAGCTTGTTTCTGTCCTAATTTTTCTGACTGTAAAGTTCATTTTATATGAATTGTTATACCAAAGTTCCCCCCCCCCCCCCTTCAGACAATAAACAAGTCCTGGCCATGCAGGCAACTTTAATTATTTATGATATAAATCACCAAAAATAGGCTTAATAATTTAAACCTGACTGG